>NC_088920.1:27927500-27987500 GCF_038396675.1 Hydra vulgaris
GAGTCAGGCTATTTGTCAGTCGATGTAGCAGCACTCCCTTGCGAGTCAGGCTATTTGTCAGTCGATGTAGCAGCACTCCCTTGCGAGTCAGGCTATAAGATAGTCGATGTAGCAACACTCTGCGCATGATTTATAGTAAAAAAAATAAAAATAAAAACATTTTATTAAAAAAAATAAAAATAAAAACATTGTTTATATTGTTAAAAACATTCAGAATGTTTTAAAATTATTCAGAATGTTTTTAAAAACGTATTGGTCAATTGAATTTGTGTTTTTGTGGTTTTTTTAAAAAACGATTAATTTGTAATTAAATTAATGGTTTTGACTTTCGTCCAACGCACAAATGTTGGACGAAAGTCAAAAGTAATTAAAAGTGACCTATATGTTGCATAAGAATCACTTTTTTCTTTCCGTGCTTTCCAAATGCAACAAACTATAGAACTATATATATATATATATACATATATATATATATATATATATATATATATATATATATATATATATACACACACACACACACACACACACACACACACACACACACACACACACACACACACACACACACACACACACACACACACACACACACACACACACAAATATATATATAAATTATGTTAGTGTATTCGACAAACAGAGTGCTCAATGTTCTAAAAGAACAGAGCAATAATAAATTAGTAAAAACACTTATCTAATTTTTGATTACTTCAACACTGTGTTTCACCATCAGTAGGTTCATCAGGAAGATTCTTCCTGACACAGTGTTGAAGTAATCAAAAATTAGATAAGTGTTTTTTTTATTTATATATATATATATATACATATGTATATATGTATGTATATATATATTTATATATATAACATATATACATAAATATTAAAAAAAAACAACTGAATTTTGAATGGCGATAATGTAAAAAAGGTTATTACAAAAGTTTGAATGATAATTATTTTAGATTTAAGCACTAATAACTAATTAAAAAAAACTAAAAACTGAAAAAACTTAAAATTAAAAAAAAAAAAATTAATTTCTATTAAGCTAATTATTCTTTCAAAATATTTTGTTACAGAAAACAAAATTGTTTATAGTTAAAGACAATTTTTTTTTGTATACAAAGTTATTAAATGAAATGTAAAATAAAAATCATAAAAAAAAATATATATATATATAAAAACTTTTTTTTATCATCTTGCAAGCACAAAAATATTTATACAACTATTGATTGCAATAACAAAAAATTTTACTTAACTTTTTATTTAATAATAAAAGATAAATTAATAATGAAAATTTTTTTTTTTTTATTTATATTATATATATATATATATATATATATATATATATATATATATATATATATATATATATATATATATATATATATATATACACACATAGAGAGAAATTGAGAATTAAAATCTAAAATAATAAGTTTTTAACATAACATTTTGCATGTATATAATAATAATTAGTGTAACTACTTCATGATTAAGGTAACACAGGTAATTAAGGTAACAGTAAGGTTACTTTGACATGTAAGTAGAATTGACATGTGTTAAATTAAATATTTTACCTCTCACCGGTTGACTATTGTTTAAATTATTTTATCAGATGGTGAAGCCAGATGTTAAATGAACAAATATAATTATTTTATTCTGCATAATAGTAAGTATAAATAACAAAACAATAGGGCGGGCATAAAATAATTTTATTTCTAGTTTTTTTGTTGCAGAAAAAACTTTGGTTAAAAGATAACATGTGTTTTTATGATGTTTTCTAAATACTAAACATTTGCGTTTTTTATTTCTACAAGTTCTAGTGATAACAAAATCGATCTTTTAAAATTATAATTATAACTAATTAATAATTTATTAGTTTTAATTATAATTTATTAATAATAATTATACAATAATTATAAAATATATTTATTATTTTTGATTTTAATTCTCAAAAATGTTGTAAATTTATATTATTTATTGAATGAAATTTCTAACTTTTATAACTTATTGACAAAAGAGTTTTGGTAATAAAAAGTAATAAAAACCCTTTTTTTCCTTTAAAATTTTAACGAAAAACAACTTAACTATTTTTGAATATAACTTTTTCTTTATTTTTTAATTTTCAATTTTTGTGTGCAACTAAGTTGCACACAAGTTACACACAAAACCAGCACACAGAATCACTGATAGAATTAAACACAAAATCATAGTCACACAAAGAATTACTCACAGTATCACAAACACAGAAAAATTACACACAAAACCAGCACACAGAATTGCATACAGAGAACCACACATAGAATCTGCACATAAAATCACGCAGAAAACTACATAATAATCATAAAACCTCCACACAGAATCACACACAGAACAACACACAAAACCAGCACTTGTCAGCAAGAAGCCTTTTTTACTCACAGACTTTATTAAAAGTTAAAAACTTTAACACATCTTTATATCAAATTTTATTTAACTCTCTCTCTCTCTCTCTCTCTCTCTCTCTCTCTCTCTCTCTATATATATATATATATATATATATATATATATATATATATATATATATATATATATATATATATATATATATATATATATATACATACATACATACAGTCGCAATTAAAAGTTTAACATTTAAAAGTTTAACAAGATTAAAAGTAAAACATTGCATAAAAAAGCATAATTTCATTAATTTTTTCATTTATTTTATCAAAATATATTAGTAACCATTACAATTGACAAAAATAATATCTTTATAATATTAATGTTTTATAAATTGAATATTTGAGGTTAATATTTGGTATAATATCCTTTAGCATTTAAACAATTAGCTAAGGGAGTTAGCATAGAGTGAATGAGCTTTCTTAAATATTCAGGAGTCATAAGCTGAGACCATACCTGCCTAATTTTTTCATATAGATCATCCAAAGATGAGGGTCTTAGTTTCTGAACTTCATTTTAAAGATGATTCCAGAAGTTTTCAATGAGATTGAGGTCGGTGAGTTACCAAGCTAGGGGCCAATGATCTCAACTCCATTTTCATGTAAGCAACAACTCACAAGCTTATCCCTGTGACAGGGTGCTCTGTCATGCTAAAACTTGTGGGTATTTGTGATGTTCATGAATATTTTAAGTTTTTTTAAAAGTATTTCAAGATAAATATAGCTATTTATTGTGGTGTTAGAAGGCATAAACCATAAATCTGATTGATTTGCTGTAATGGCACCCCATATCATGATTTTAGGGGAATGTTTTACAGTAGAAAGCAAATACTGAGGGTTATATTATTGGCAAGACGGGCGTCTAACACTTGTAGAACAAAAACCAAATTGTTCGATTAACGGTCTCTAATATATTTTTGAAAACGGCAGGATTTTTTTGCCGAAACATGGCTATTTAAGTTAAACTGTTTGCACAAATGTCTTTTAATTGTCACAACACTTGGTCCAACACCAGTTGGGAATATCTCAGGTGAAATTTCAGAAGCACTGACAAGCGGATGTGCTTTTGCATAAGATGAATGCAATTATCTGCCCTTTGAGTAGTCAGTCACCTTTGGTCGTCCAGCTCTAGCTTTGCTTTTAAAATCACCAGTTTCTTGATATCACTTTAATGTTTTTATAATGTAGCTATGTGTTATGCTAAAACATCCAGCAATAGAAGTCAGGGTCAATCCTTGTTCACATAGACTAACAATCTGAGCACATTTTTCTGTTGTTAATTCATAATTAATTCCCATAATTATTTTTTTATTTTTTGCTAAAATAACAATAAGCTACGACCAAAACAAATTTATAACATTTTGCATGTATATAATAATACTCAAATTTTTCAATGTAGAAAAATATTTTTAAATATTTAAAATTTTCTGCAAATTTTTAAAATTTTCTAAACTTTTGATCGTGACTCTCTCTCTCTCTCTCTCTCTCTCTCTCTCTCTCTCTCTCTCTCTCTCTCTCTCTCTCTCTCTCTCTCTCTCTCTCTCTCTCTCTCTATATATATATATATATATATATATATATATATAAAGTATATAAATTATGTTAGTGCATTCTACAAATAGAGTGCTTAACGTTCTTTAAGAACAGAGCAATAATAAATTAGCAAAAACAATTATCTAATTTTTGACTTTAACAACTTATTTCACCATCGGTAGGTTTATCTGGCTTCCTAAGGAGCCTACTGATGGTGAAACAAGTTGTTGTTTCACCATCAGTAACATTTTTTATATTCTATTGATTTATGATAGTGAAACAAATTGTTGAATACAAAAATTAGATAAGTCTTTTTACTAATTTATATATATATATATATATATATATATATATATATATATATATATATATATATATATATATATATAAATTAGTAAAAAGACTTATCTAATTTTTGTATTCAACAATTTGTTTCACTATCATAAATCAATAGAATATAAAAAATGTTTACTGTAGTTTTATCAGTTGAGCGAACCTACACAATCATGATATAGAATGCATGTCATTTGAGGAAATTATACAATTAAAAAAAAAATTCCCTTTAATTACAAATAAAAAAAAAAAAATTAAAAATAACAAATATAAATAAATATAGGGAAATTTAGTTACACAAATATTTTTATAAAACCTGATCAAAAACACTAAAAAAAGGCTTTAAAAATATATTTCTTCTTATAGTTTAAAAAAAATTTTAAACAGTAATTGCCTAATTAAAAGATTAAGTAAGTGTATCTTCATTTCTCAAATATTCACCTATATCTGCTTGGTGAAAACATACAATATCTGATGAGTCTGCATGTCTGCACTGTTGTGTACTTTTAGCTACAGCTCCAAAACCTAATGGACAGTCACTCATAGAATAAACAACGACTCCTTGGTACTGAGGAGTATTATCAGTTATGCGACCCAGTCCACCTTTTTGAACATGATTACCATAAAGAAAAGACTGCTCTGACCCAGGTTTAACCCAAACTTTATACTTAGCATAAGGAGCTAAAAAATCAAGGGCTGTTATTTGTAACTTAAAAACACCACTTTTAGTAAACTTGCCAAAACATGTTCCCATTGATGCAAGATTTTCTCTGCCAATATTTGTTGCTTTTCTCATAATTTCTTCTTTTACATAATAAATTCTGTCTTTATGAAGCCTAAAACAATACATGCCATCAGCTCGATCAATCAAGCATTTAACATTTTCTCCAATATACTTAGTTAACTTTTCAAAAACACTTTTCGTTTCATCTTCTGTAAGCGGCCTCATTCTTTATAATTTAATATTTAAAATATGAAAATTTTCTTAGCTATAAAGAAAGATAAACACAATTAATATAACTCTAAAAAACAATAAAACAATACAGATATTAGGAAAATAAATTGAAAAATATTTTATCAAAACACAGTATAACACAAAAACTAAATGGCATCTTTACAAAATGTATGCATATATATATATAAATATATAAATATATATATATATATATATATATATATATATATATATATACATGTTTTTTTTATTGTTATGCCAATTTTACAGCTGATTGCTGAAAAATTGACTGGAAATTATTTATTTATCTACATTATAAAAATTATATTCTAAATAAATAAAAAATATATCAAAATTATTTTTAGTTTTCTGCTTTCATTTTTTTTTGTTTTTTTGTTTTCGTTTTAACTGTATTTTTTGCTATTTCTTTTTGTTTCTTATTAAAATGACGCAACAAATCAATATAAAATATTTTCAAAGAGATCCTTTAACAAGATTTTAGCGTATAAAAGTTTTAGACAAAAGTCTAAAACATTTTAACTTTTTTGACTTGTTTTTTATTGTAAAAAACAAGCCACGTTTTCATAAAACATTTATTGAAAACCATTCACTAACTCTAAACCCAACAACAAAGTTTATTTCCTTGAAAGCCATACCCTTACCTAAGCTACACCCTGTATTTCAGGCACTCCCCTTTAGAAAGTCTATAAAATTTATAGACTTTCTAAAGGGGGGTGCCTAAAATACACATCTGCCCCATCCTTTTCATTTACAATTGATAAATCTCTACCAACAGAAAATGTCTATTTCTTAGCTTGTATTAGACTAACCAATGACTTTCTTCACAAATCAGCAATTCATAGAGTTAGTTAACCTAATGTATTGCATACTGCCAAAAATACATGTAAAGCAACTCACTTGTTTGTTTATAAAATTAAAATGAAAAACATTACTTCTTATTAATTTTTTTTTTTAAATGTCATATATTATATCTTGAAAAATAAATGTTTGAATCAGGTTTGGGACCAATTTATTAGTAAAATAATGATTATGTTAATTATTAATAATGCTATTTCTTGAAAAATCTTTTTAACGAGTGTTTAAGCTACTTGTTTTATTAACTTATTTATAATTTTAGATGAACATAAAAGTAAAACTAAACTTAAAAAAACTTCCAACTTAACTAGTTCTACAAACTTGAGTTAATGCGAATGTTATAACTTACATAACTATATAACTAACATATAATGTTATATAATACTATATAACTAACATTTAATGTTAGTTATATAGTATATAACTAACATATAATTACATAATTATATGTTAGTTATATAGTATATAACTAACATATATTAAGATTTTTCAACAAATAGGATTATTATTCATTTAAATTAATAACTTGAAAAACTTTTAAAAACCATCCTGTGAAATTTCAAAAACAATTGGTAGATTTTAAAAACGATTGGTAGTAATCTACTTGGACAATAAGAGTTCAACTTGATATAATAAAAACTTTGTTTCTTAATTAAATCGATAAAATTTTATTAAAAACTGAAAAAACGTTACACGAATAAAATCATTGCTCTAAGCCATGTGCACTTTGTCGCATTGTGTACTTTTGTAAACTCCAATTTTGTGAAATTTTTTTCTTTTCCCGAAAATCTGTTTATCAGATTCACGGATTCAGAAAATCTCGTGAATTTTGTGACAATGCTCTTTGAACACAACACTATCTATCTACTATCACATTTGATGCGCTATTTTGGGTAAAATTATACTTAATTGAAATTGCTACTGCCGTAGTGTATTATATTTTAATATTAACCCATTTTATTTAGTATTAATCAGGGACGTGGTGGCCCAGTACGAGGGTACGAGGATTTGTACTGGGCCCTGATTCTGGCTCAGAAAACTGGGCCACCAAAAAGAAACTGGCCCCCAATCCTCAAAGAGTCAGCGGTAATATCGAAGAAATACGCTAAACTTTAGTTTAGCGTAAATAAAAGAAATCGTTAAGAAAAGTTATTAAAACAAACAAAAAACAACAAACTTTGTTTAGCGTAAATAAATAAAATCGTTGTTGGGTTTATTACCCAACATAACCCAATTAATAACAAAAGACGTTGTTGATCTGAAATTGATAGATTTTATGCTGTAAAAAAGTAAGTAATGCTTTAATACTTTACTTATAAACAGTAATTAAAAATAATAATTAAAGTTTTTAAAGTAAATTAGTAAAAAAAAATATCCTATCAACGTAGAAATATAAAGAAGAACGCTAAATATAACAAAAAAAAACTGGAAACTGAAGTTGATTGACTAGATTGTCTTGCTCGAGAAAGGAACGAAAATAACGGAAAAAACGAGCATCTCGGCTAAAAAAACGAAGAGAACGATATGTTAAGGCAAGGGCGGCTGAAACAGAAGAAGGTAGAGGCAGACGTACTGCTAAACGAAAAGAATACCAAAAACAACCGTTGTAGTGACAAACGTTTAAACAATGTCTCCTCTTTATCTAATGAAATTAACCATCCCATCAACAAAAAAAAGAGAACATGGTTCAAAACAATAAATATATAAAATGCATGAACTTATTTGCTTTGCATTGATAAATATGTTTGATAAATAAAATTGTGTGTTTAATTTTTGTTATTACTTTCATTCACTACTACTCAATATGCTCCAGTCCACTTCCTATCGGTCCATGGAATTTATAAATAGTACTATTATTTATAAATTCCATGGACCGATAGTAGTTATAACTCAAACGAAAGAAACCAACGCCCTGGTTTCTATCATAGGACATAATTTTAATTTTATATTTATTTATGTTTCAAGTGAAATGAGGGAACATGGATATACAAAACTGGTGCTAAAAAAAAAGCTCAAATACTTTGGATCATTTGGTAATGATCCAAAGTAAATAAAGTTAACGACAGGTCTCGCGTCAATGCAAGTGCCATAAATACAGAGAAAAGCTGGGACTGCTTTACAGCAGCAGAGAATGTAGAATTAACATCAACATCCATTGTGAATATCACACGTAAGCCTATTATTGAAACAGAGCCAATAACAGAGATTTTTGACCAATCATCTGTACAAGAAACAGGCAATAATCAAGATGTCATAATTGCGGCAGGTAAAGGAGCAGAACTACAATATTCAGAAACACTCAGAAACTGAAACATTACTGAAACTGAGAGGGTGACTGTAGAAATGGGTAACTATGAAGTCCCTGTAACAACAGCGGCGGACCTGACTCAAGCAGAAAAGTTTATTCAGAAGCAACCAGACAACATTGTAAATATCAATGAAAATGATCCAGCTAAATTTCTAGAGCTGAAAAATGCAAAGATGATTGATAAAAAGCAATTTATTGTATTAGGGCCAAATCAGCCAATAAAACATTCAAGGTTATCTAAATATTACACTGAATTAGTTAAAGTTAATGACATTGAAATTGTGCAGAAAAGGTTATGGCTAACCTACTCTCTATGACTAGATAAAATTTTTTGGATTGTTAGCTTATGCTTTGATCAAGAGAGGACATAAATTCTTTACGTGATGGGTTTGATAATAGGTCAAACTTAAGTCACATCATAACAAAGCATTGCACCCAGAAAAACCATCAAAATACTGCTGAAGCTATGGCTCATGCATTATCAGACTCCACAATTGATAAAATATTAAATATTGAAACCATGAGACATCTGAACAAAAATCGTAAAGAAGCGGAGAAACTACATCAATACCTAATCCGAGTTATTGATGTTATTCAGTATTTGATCGCAGGAAGTATTTCTTTACGTGGAAATGAGGAAGCCAAATTTTACAAAGACAAAAAGTGAAGTCTTTCAATGTGGTGCGGGTAAATTTCTAAACTTGTTAAATTTACTCAGTCAGTATGATGAGGTGCTGAATGAAAAACTTTCAAATATTCTCAGTCCTCAAAAACAATCTGCTGGAAGGGGTGCTAGAATTACGTTTCTTTCTAATTATACACAAACAAGCTAATTCATACTGTGACACAGATGGTCAGGAAGAAGATTTCAGAAGAGGTAAATAACTAAGTATTCTTTTCACTATCAGCTGATGGCACCATTGATATTACATTCTGTGAGCAAACTTCTATTGCATTACGTTATGTTACGCTTGCTGCAGAAAAGACCGTTGTAAAGAAATATCTGATTTTAATAGTTGAAACTGGAACAACTAATGGTGAAGGAGTAAGTGAAAAAATCAAAGATGAATTCAAATTAAACAACGTAAATATTCAAATATCTACGTTATGTGTGTGGGTATGTTTATCGATGGTGCGAGCAATATGCAAGGAATAAACAAAGGAGTTGCAAAACATTTGAAGCAGTGTTCTCCCATGAAAATAAATATTTATTGTGGATCTCATGAAACAAATCTGGTTATGAAAAGCTTGTGCAAAATCTTCTGTTGTTTCTGCTAACATTTTATAATAGAAAACACGCCTGGTGATGTGCAGAAATTAAAGACTTTTCTTTACGGAGACTCAAGGAAACGAAATAATATATTTTCGTGCAAATCTCTTTTTGAGGATGTGAATCAGTCTCTTGAACTGGCTGCTACCCACAGTGTTTGTTTCAGTGCTTCACAAAATGCTACAGACTGACTGCTGACAATTAACCCTGCAGTAATTAATTGCCTTGAACAAATTTTAAATGACATTCACAACTAAAATGTTTGATTTTGTTACAGAAAAGCTGCTGAGAAGGATAACAAAACTTTACCTTCTTTCCTCACCATTTATAACTTTATGCTGAAGACTATGTTAGATGCTGTATTTCCCTCTGTTGCAGTTCTATACAAGATATTATTAGTACAATTCCAACAAATTCAGCAGTGTGAGAGAGAGAGTTTTCAGCAAACTGAAACTTGTCAAAACTTGTCAAGCAAATCGGTTAACATCAGAGCATAATGGAGATCGTTTTCACTTGTCAGTTGAACATGAGAAAATGTGGAGTTTGACGCATTCAGATATAATAAAAAACTATGCTGATACAAATGAGTTACGTAATATTTGCATTCATAAAAACTTTTTTTAATATAAATATAATTTTCCTTGATCGCTTATTTAAAAAGTACTTAAAAAGTACGTTTAAAGTACTTCACCGGGCCCCTCTTCTGGAAATTCGTACCTGCTTTTCAGGTGCCACCACGTCCCTGGTATTAACCCATAAGTGCCGAACATGGCCGCCGAGAGGAGGGTGGGGTGGGGGGTAGACGGGGAAGATTCCCGTGGCCCAGTGTGTGTACAAATAATTTTTTTTCATGAAGTCTTATTTATTCATCACTTATTAAATCTTATTTATCGCTTCCAAAAAATCTTTAAGACAAAAAACATTTTTAACAAATATGCTTCTTTTTATTCTTGCTATTTTTCTTTTGTAATATTAAAATTCGAATTTTTTCAATCGAATTTTTTACAATTGAATTTCAATCGAAATTAAAATTCGAATTTTTTCAATCGACGTTGTTAACTTTTCATTTGTTAATTTTCTTTTAAAACATTATTAATAAAATGTTATTATTCGTAAACTTTAATTTTCATTATTTATTTATAAATTCTGTATAAAGAGCTACGTTTTAATTTCTGAAATACAGAGTATGATTTCTCGCGATAAATCTGGATACGAAAAACGAAAAGAGCGCCAAAAAGATATGAAGAAAGTTCTAGAGGTATAAGAACACTAGAAAATTTGGGGTTTAAAATTTCTTCAAAAACACAGAACGATGACTATTGCGATAATGGAAACATTGATTCGGACCCATTAAGCGCAAGAAATGAAACGGAATTTGTTGGAATTTCCGCACAATTTGATATTTCAACGCTTTCTTTGTATACCGACTGTGCCAACATCAATATTGGAGAGGTAAAAATAAATATATCACCAAAAGACGTAAAAGATGCCATTCTAAGAGGTCCAGAACCACTCCCAACAACCTTTCCTGTAGATAAACGCGGTTATCAATTCCCTACCTATTTATTAAGCTTTCGTTTAAAAAATAAAGAAATAGTTCCTCGTGGTTGGTTAGTTTGGAGCAAATCTAAAAATGCTTTGTTTTATTTCCGTTGTCGTTTATTTTATAAATTTCATGAGAAAAGATCAATTTTTGCTACAGAAAATGGTTGGCAGGCTAATAGAGGGTACAAAAAATTATATGACAAAATGCCTGACCATGAAAAATCTAGCAATCATAAATCTTGTTATATCCAGTGGCGAAATTTAGAAAAAAATATTTATAAACATACCACAATTGATTGCTTTATAGTAAAACAAATACAAAATGAGACCCAGAAATGGAAAGATTTATTCAAACGATTATTAGATGTAATTTTGTTTCTTGCTGAGCGTGGATTTGCCTTTAGAGGTGTTAATCATTTGATTGGAGATTCGAACAATAGAAATTTTCTTGGATTATTAGAACTTTTAAGTCATTACGATCCGCTCTTAGAAGAACATTTAAAAATCGTAAAGCAGACACAAATCGAAAGGTAGAGATTGCAAGTACATTACTTATCGCCAGACATTCAAAATGAATTCATATCATGCTGTGCAGATTACTTGAGAACTTGTATTTTAAAGGAAAGAGAAACTATGAAGTATTATTCCCGTATTGTAGACGCAACAACCCATTCTGCGCATATAAAACAATCTACATTCATTTTACGGTACGTTATTATTAAGTCCAACATATTCGAAATTATGGAAAGATTTCTTGCATTTGTTGACTGCAATAAAAAGACTGGAGAAGATATTGCTAATTTAATTCTTGAAACGCTACAAAGGTATAATATTTCTATAAGCGACTGTCGCGCATAAGGATATGATAACGGATCTAACATGAGTGGATCATATAAAGGTGCACAAGCTCGCATTTTGCAAATTAATCCATTGGCAATTTTTTCACTTTGTGCATACCATAGTTTAAATTTATGTGGTGTTCATGCAGTAGAATCTTGTATTCATGTTGTAAGATTTTTCGGCTCTATACAAAAATTATACAATATATTTAGTAGTAGCCCGCAAAGATGGGAAGTATTAAAAAATATTACTGGATGTTCTTTGTACACTATGTTAAATACACGGTGGTCTGCAAGAATTGAAAGTGTTAAGCCATTTGCTGAAAAAATTAATGAAATTAAAACAGCAATAAACGCTGTTTTGGAATTAAACTTAACGTCAGAAACTCGATCAGATCTTATTAGAATAAAAAAATATATGGAATCTTTTGAATACTTAGTACTGGCAAAAATATGGCACAAAGTTCTTGCGCCTATAAACTACAGAAATACTGTTTTACAAGCTCGCAATGCAACAATTGATGTAGAAATAACCAATTTGTCGAGTCTTCTTCTCGAATTAAATACAATAAGAAATAGTTGGAATACTATTCTAAATGAATGTAAATTGTTGGGCACATCTTTACAGAAAAACATAGAATTTTCGGGGAAAAAACATACTAAAAGAAAAAAAACAAAAGATCCTTTAGCATGTTGAAAAGAATAAAAAACGTATTAAGATCAACAATGACACAAAATCGTTTAAATGATTTAGGACTTTATCTATTGAAGCCGAAATGGCTATGAAAATTAATTTTGAAGAAGTTATTAGTTTATTTGCGAGTCGAAAGACTTTATTATGAAACAGTGTTTAACATTATTTTTTGTACACTTTTTCCTAACTTTAATTTTTAAAAGATTTAAATAGTTTTAATTTTAATTAATTTTAATTTTTAATTTTCCATAACCAGAGCACGCTTCTGGCAGTCCTGGGTATATGATTGATCATATTGAGGGCCCGTTAAGAAAACTTCCCTAGGGCCCGAAATTTCTCTCAACGGCTATGGTGCCGAATGTCCTTAAAAGGACGTTGCCCTAAATTATGTCTTAATTAAACAAATAGATTTCCTAAGCTTCTGAAAGTACATAATTTTGCGAAGTGTTCCTAGACACATACCCAGAAGCGATTCAACGAATAAAATGAGGGAGGGGGTGAATCCTTAAAAAGTACCGACTGGCTTCTAAATAATAATAATAAAAACCCAAAAGCTCTCTCCAAAAAATATAAAAAAGTTGCGTGACACTGTGCGGTTGGCTAATTATCATAGTTCAAAAGTACAAAATCAATCACTTTTGTCAACTTTTAATCGGAGTTAATTCTAGCGGCGAAGTGTTGCACACAATTTTTCTTTTAGGATTTGAAATTATCAAAGGTATTGAGTCTAAAAATGCAAAGAAAGTTATGTGATACCTAAGGCCTATTAATATATTAAGGCTTGAAATTGGAAAAAAATGTTTTAGTATACTTACAAAATGAACCATTACGGCAGAGGCGCTTAGTTTTGTAAAAATGTAAACATATCCAACTGTCAATACAAAAAGGTCCTAACATAATAATAAAAAAAATTCGTGTGATTTTGTCACACGCATGATATAACATGAATTAAAAACTGAACAAAAATCTAACATCAAGATAACTATATTGCTAATTAAATAAAACATAAATCAAACATTTAAATGTTTTTCGATTTAAAAATTAGTTTTTCATTTATTAATAGAGTCATTTACACACATTATCCACCACATCACACATAATTTCTACTCTGCTGCAGTAAGTTTCTCTAAGAATAATGATATGACTGTATTATAGTCTCTAAAAACTTGAAACTAATATATACTTTGAATAATATTACCTCCACAATATATCCAATATTCCATTGTTTTTCATATGCAACAGCAACCCAATCATTCACTTTCCATACAAGACAAATTTCTTTTGCAAGATTGGCGATGTCTTCCTCATATTTATTATCATCTTCATTGTCTCCTGCCAGATTAAAGTCATCATTTTCGCCATAAACTTCTTTGTTATCGTTAACCTGACTATTTTCATTATTTTCTGTTGTCGGTTCTACCAGCTTACCTTTTCTTTTCAGGTTACTAAATCTATAACAATATCAATTGTACATATTTTTAAACATATGTAAACAAACACACAAAATTATAACTTTCACCTAAATTTTAATTTTATATTTGTAAAAGAACTATTTAACAGTCAGAAACATAATCTAATTTGCAAAAGTTTTGATAGCAACAATGCCTACCTTGAAAATAAAGATCTTATCTGTTGGCTAGTTACATATTGATCAGGCGGAAGTTCTCTCCTCAGCTGCATGTGAACCTGCTCAGGGCTCATTTTATTACCTGATTCTTCTCCACGAATAAAGTATTTATACAACAGTTCTTTCTGCTGATTTGAAAATCTAAAAGAACTTCGAACTGGTAATGCCCAACCTTGCAATAGAAAAATGTTCATGCAATGTGGTTTGTCTTTTACGGAAGCACTGTTAGAGGATGAAGAAATTGGCATATTTAGTTGTGAAGTAATTTTCATCTTATGAACAAACGAGTTGCGAACTTTATCCAACGATGTTAATGATTTCGGAACTGTATTAAGACCGGATAGCATGTGTTCTTCTAACTTAGCATCGCTTTCAAATGATAAAGTACAATTCATTTCAGTGCAAAATCTTAATGAATATAATTGCCTGTCACTTCTTTCCTGTTTTTCCTTAAGTGACTTGTTACGCTTAATTGAATTATCTGTTTTGCTATATGGCAACAACAACTTAATCAAGGGTTGAATTTAAAGATTTCCATACTCTTGTTCAATTCCCTCACCGATATTGAAATAACGCCACATCTTCATACTTTTCTCACCAAACTCAAATGAGTGATAGTTGCTAATGTTCTTAATCTTTGGTCCAGTAACTACAGTTTTATCATTGCTAATTTGAGCAACTGCTACTTTTGCATCTTTAGCGCCAAAACTATAATGCATAGCCTTGTGTATATCTTCAGCAGTCAAAAGATTATTACCAGAGTCAACGTAACTCCTTAAAATTGTCTTTACAACTGCACTCTCCCTGTCACATTGATCTTTTCCACAACAGGGCTCATTATAATCATATCTCAGCAACTTTATATCTCTCTCTTTGCATACATTGTAGATTGCTTCAGCTGAAAGATTTCCCTGATAGCAGCCGGCATTATCAGATTTGGTAAACATTTTCTTGATATGCGGTTGATCAATTCTGAATTGGTCTAAAACTGCAGTGGCTAACAAAACAACATCACCTATTCCCTGATCACACCTATACATTGAAGTAAAGTAAACACGTTTGAATAACTTTCCTGCTATTTTTATGAAGAATATATCCACATGTAAACTCATTCCTTTCTTGCCAAAATACTCTCTTTGGCCCTCTCTGTATCAAACCGGAAGAATTTTTTGACAAAAATCTTTAAGCCAGAAAGCAGTTTCATCGTTTAATTGCTTAAAAGCTTCGATTTTTGCCTTTTTCTGTTGAGAATCTCTCATCAGGTGTTTTATGTAGTTGAATACATCCTTTACAGCAATTTCCAAATCATAAATAGAATCAGCATCGTCAGAATTTTGAATTGTTAGTTCTTTGATCATCTCGATAGCTTTGCACAAATCATAGCAATCGGCACATACCACTTCTGATATCTCTGTGTTGGATTGAAGATTTTTTTCAGATGGACCTGATAAGGCATGTTTTGAGCTATGAGAAGAAATGTTTGAGTCATTGACACTACAATTGGTTTGATAACTTGTTTTCAAATACCTTTTTCCTTTTTCAAGGGCAGCTTCGAGAGATTGAGAACTAAATCTTTGTGCCAATTTTTGTAATGTTTGAAAACCATTCATGCCTGAAGCAGTAACATCATCTAATCCAGCTAAGCTTTTTCGACTTGAAGGTTTTATTGCATGCAATACTTTCCACAAACTTGAATCAGATAATGGTATATAATTGTTTTCACTACAACTTTTTCGATAGAACATGATAGCGTGGCTATATTTTGTCGTCAGTATTGCATGCACTATCTTTTGTTCTTCACCGCTGTCGTATTTTAATTTGGTTATTCCATAAGCAACATCATGCTAAATACCGCTTGTAAATATAAAGTCTAAGAAATGTTCACACTTTGTTTGATCAAGACTAGATCGGACGAATACTTTCTTCTCTGGAAATGCCAACCCTTTATGAGATGCATGCCATTTTCTTGCTGTTTCTATACGATGTTTGGTACACTCAAATGTGTTCATTATAAACTTTTTGGTATACTTGGTATGGTCTAATAATGAGAGGATAACTAACTTTCCCATGGAATCACTTTGCTTATATACTTTCTGAGCACGAATAATTTCAATTGGGAGAGGGCTATTTATTTCATCAACATTTTTACTGTTAAGAAAATCTATAAGTATTTCCTCTTGTCCAGGAGCAACAGCTTCCGCAAATTTTTTCTTTAATAAGTTTTCTAGGCGAACATACTTGCGTTTTAACTTATCTTTAGTAGTATCTTCCAGATATTCGAACTTCCTTTTTAATCTAAATTTTATTGGACTTGCATTAAGAACCTCAGTTACACTCTCACGGCTTCTTAGAGATTCGTCCAAAATCTCCTGTGAAACATTAATTTCACCGGGATCAAATTCTTCATCTGGAGTAGCAGGTGTCATATATGTTTGTTCTTGTTGTGTTTGTGTTTCTGTACATAAATTGGTGTTTTCGTTGACTCTAGATAAAGCAGTTTCTTGCTTTAAATGGGTAAAACACAGCATTGCACCAACTGAAAATACTTCATTGTATCGCTTTGACATTGATATGACGACATGTATTGGTGACGCCCTTAAAGCGGGAGATTTTTTTCCTTTTATATTTAGATGGTGAGGATGAAAGCATGTTTTTGGAGGACTCCATGCAATACCAAATGTGTACCGGTGAAAAGCACATATTTGTTCATCCTTTTCAAGATTTCTTTTAAGTCTATTTGCAATAAGTCCATTTTCTTCCCAAATATTATTATCGTTTAATCGCATGACCTAAAAACAATTTTTTAAACAATTATTAAGTGTGTCATTTAAAGCATTGTTTATAATCTGACTCTTCACGAAAAATGTTTACAAGTTTGAAATACATTGTTGTTATTATTAAAATACAATATTGCAAGAGTGTGATTAATTTAGTGATTATTTATTAAAAGAGTGAGGAATTAATTAAAAGAGCTATTTTTTTTTGTTTAAAGAACTTTGTCTCAAAATCTTATTGCAGAGAAGTTATAAAGTATGTAATTATAAAAATTATATTACAGTCTGCGTAAATTTAAAATACATAATTACCTTTAAGTTGATGAGGTGTTTCTTAACATCAACATCTCCCAGCTGATGAATGTAGAACATTTTGTTTATAATTTTATGTTTTTTGAATGATCCACAATTTCCTTTTGAAAAGCAACAACAGTTTTCATAAAAATATTTGTTTTGTTTCATACTCAACTAAAAACAAGTTCTATTTATGCAGTACCTATTTCTCAATAGCAATGATAAAATATCTACTCTATTTATGCAAATTTTAAAGATCGTTAAAATAAAGTTAAGACATTTTTATGGTAAAGTAAACAACCGCCCACTAACTTGTTTCTCCACAATCGTGATATCAGCGATTCTTCTTCCATTCGATCACCACAAGTTATTTGGTTATGACGTAAATTTAAATAATTCACTTCTGATCATGTATTATTTTTTATTATTATTTATTTCAATTGTTATGATTTCTATATCATAGTCAGAAACGCTTAAATTTTTTCTTAACATTACGTGCAATGTTTTGTGTAATGCTAAATGCTAATTTTGGATGATAGAAATTTTATTGTGAGCGAAAACCTCATCTGTGTGTCCAAAAAAATATCTCTTCGTACTTAATCATTTTTAACAATTTGTACCTTTATTTTTAACTTAATATCTAAAGATCACACGAATTTTTTTTATTATTATGTTAGGACCTTTTTGTATTGACAGTTGGATATGTTTACATTTTTACAAAACTAAGCGCCTCTGCCGTAATGGTTCATTTTGTAAGTATACTAAAACATTTTTTTCCAATTTCAAGCCTTAATATATTAATAGGCCTTAGGTATCACATAACTTTCTTTGCATTTTTAGACTCAATACCTTTGATAATTTCAAATCCTAAAAGAAAAATTGTGTGCAACACTTCGCCGCTAGAATTAACTCCGATTAAAAGTTGACAAAAGTGATTGATTTTGTACTTTTGAACTATGATAATTAGCCAACCGCACAGTGTCACGCAACTTTTTTATATTTTTTGGAGAGAGCTTTTGGGTTACGTCTGATATTAACTACAAAAGCTATGTGCAACTTTTTGCCTTGCCAAAAAAAATGGGTTCAAAGGTGGCAAAAACTAAATTTCTAAAAATTTTTAAAAAAATCTCCAAAATTTAAGCCCAGATTCCGAGTGAACGAAACATTTTTGAAATTTTTTTTTTTCCCAAACAGGTTTTCTCTATATTCTGATCAATATATAAAAAATTCAAGCAATTTGGAGGAGGTCACTTCCATTGACTGCCTGATTCTTACAAAAAATGACTCTTAACAAATAATTAATTTATTAAATTTATTTAAGTGATCGTTAAGATACTAATGTGTCGATCGGAATTTGTTGTGAGTAAGCATTTTTTTGTTTGTTTTTGTTAGGTTGGTATAACAACTTTCAAATATGTTTAATATATATCAAATCATCGAACAAACATTTTTTTATCGTGTTAACAATGTCAAATTTTTTTTTTACCAGAAAGTGATGACTTGGGAAAGCATATACTTTTTGTTTTCATTTGAAGAAAAGGGCTGCAGAGTCGAATCGAATGCGACTCGCGGGATATGGTGATCATGCAAAATAGCTCAATCAGAAACAACATGCAAAAGATGATCTCAACAGTTCACTAATGATTTTGGTGTGAAAAATGAAGAATATGGAAGACCATCAATCGATTAAATGGATTTATCTTAAGAATCCGAAACGAAAAATAAATCAAAGGTTAATCTGGAACTGTCAACATCGACTAAAAAACTAGATTGATTCAGCCAGAAGGCAATGCTCCGTGTTTGGTATGATCAGGAAGGTGTGGTGTATTATGAGGTTCGAAAACCTGGTGAAACTGTTAATACAAACCGATGCAGACAAAATGTCATCAAATTGAATCAAGTTTGATAAAAAAACGGAAAAAGTAGGTCAGAAGACACGGCAAATTAATTTTGTTACACGACAAACCACCTGCACACAACGCAACGTTAGCGTTATATTGTTCTATTTCCTTATTTTTGAGTTTTAATATAAAACGTTTTAAAAAATAAAAACTTTAGGAAACGGCATATAAAAATATTTTTATAACTTATATTTTCTCCACAACTTTTTTACTTATCACTTAGGTTTCAATACTAAAAATATTATAGTTCAATACTATAAAACAACATTATTCTGAGGTAAATAGCACTACCAATAACTCAAATTGTTCGAAAAGTGAAGATAATTCTAACGTCGCGACAAAGCAAAACCAGTTCAAGATACAATAAAAGCATTAGGCTGGGAGCTACTCCCCCAATCGCCGTGATTTTGCCCCTTTCGACTATCATTTGTTTTCATCAATGGTACATGCATTAGCAGCAGCACCTCAATTTCTACAAAGAAGTTAAAAATTGGGTAAAAAACACTGGCGTAGTATCCACAAATTGCCAGAAAGTTGCTCAAAAAGTGTAAAAAGCACTTTGATGTAGAATTCAATACTTTGAATAAAACTTTTTTACATTCCCATTCAAAACGTGTTTCATTTTTACAAAAAAAACGCTCACTTCATACCGGAATACCTGGTAGTATTCTTAACCAGGAAGCAGAAATTCTTATAAATGAAAAAGATGATGAGTTACCTGACATTTGAATGGTAAGAGTATAGTAAAAAGAGCAAAACATTTTACATTTTTTAGCTTTATCTTTGAGCATTTAAAAAAAGTTTAACTGGTTTGTTTTGTTTCGATCAACACTAATGATGTTGTAATTAACAGCGTAGACAGTGACAATAGTAATAATAAAAATAAAAACGATACTTTTAAAGACAAAGCAATGACTAATCTTTCTAATAAAAGAGGAATCTTTTAATTGATTAAAAAAGAACTTAAATAGAAACTAATATGAAATCAACTGTTGACGATGATGATTTACTTCCTCACTACTTTTTACAATTATTTCTAGATGATAATTTTATAAATAATGTCCAACAATTCCAAGGAGTTTGTTTGTAGGAAAGACTATTCAGAGAGGGCTTTTCTAATAAACAAGGAAAATATATACAACAAAATATTGCAGTTATGTATGTGTCTGGTTATATAACACCTGCTAATAGAAGATTGTATTGATGGATGAAAAAGAAGACGCACAAAAGATGTTCATCAAAACAACTATTTCTAGAGACATATTTAATGATGTGCTTATGTTTACTTTGTTGATAAGCAGAATCTTACTGATGTATTTTGAATTTTTTGGCCACTCTTTGATCAGATTAACATCTCTGCAAAAAAATTAGTTTATTAACATAAGTTTATCAGTGACGACGAGATAATTGTCAGATATTTTTTAACTTTTTTGTTGTTGTTATTTTAGGTGCCCCAAGAAGACCTAACGATCTTGTTACAGAGCATTGCGGAAGAGAATTTAACTTGGAAATTAACGCCGCGTCCTTCCTTACCGATGGAGCGAAATAAGCCCAGATTAAACCCTAGATTACTTGCAAGCGCTCTGACTACTGCGCTACGGCCGCTTTAAATATATTGGACTTCATCCACCAAAACAAATCATTCGAGAAAAGCATGAAAGGTAAAACTTTTTTTATTTGTTGTCGTTTTTTTAGACAATATCTGTAAACAATTCCTTGAAGTATAGCTAATTTAAGATATGGCTCAAAGGTTTGATGTCTGACAACTGCTGAGAGAGGAATTTTGCCTGCCGGCCCTACGCTGGATTAAAAACAAAAACCCGAAAAAAAAGAGTTTGGGCAGGGTCCCGATGATGTTTTGCAGTATGGATTAAAGAAGGAGACCAAATAATTTTTTACATCTTATGATTCTCTTGATCATAGATTGTAAGTCAGTAATTTGAACATAGTTTTAGGTCAGTTATTTGAAATGGTTTAGGTCAGTAAATTGAATTATGTTAGGTATGTTGTAAAACATTTAGATTTTATTTAGAGTGTTGAAAATAAAATACTTGACATTAGGTACATTTTGACAGAACAAGCTTGTAGGTGTACTGGCACTTTCTTAGAAGCAGGCGATAAAGGAAATAACCAGATGTACTATAAAATCTGTTTCTGATAATAGCAACTGTGTAACTATCTGTATGAATAGCAAGGCTATAGTTCTTGCCAGTAATTTTACTGGTTCTATGAAAACATTTATTAATGCATTTTCACTTATCCACCAGCTATTTAAAAGTACTGACTGTTCCACTGGATTTAGTAAAAAAGCTTTAACTGCTCTTCAAAGCAAAGTAAAAGAGGGCAAGGAAACTGATCAGCTTGCTGTGTGTTCATTAATTTTAGATAGAAAAAATTGAATGGAAAGACCATAAAATATCTGGTTTTATTAGTTTTGTGCTAATAATATTACCAATGATAGTTTAGCAAATAAAATCTTAGTTCTTATGATGAACTATGTTAATAAACGTTTAAAACGTTCTGTTGCATGTTTTTGCATTTGTGGTTTAGGTGGTTGTAAAAAAGCTAATATTTTTGAACGTTGTTTAAAATTTATTGCTGATAATGGTGTTGATATTATATCGCTCAATTTTGATAAAGCTGCTTTAAATTTTAAAAAGACTTGATTAACTCATCCTATATCAAATCATCTTATACACATTTTTATTTGATCTTCAGCACATGTTTCAGCGAATTGCACTAGCAAGTAGATCAACAACCAATGGCGCTAGTAAAACTTTTATCGAGTGATTATATTTGCTCAAGTTAATAATTAATTTTAGCTAATGATCATGCATATTAAAAGTTTCCAGACTTTGATACACTATTAATTTATGTTGTTGATGTTTTAGGCATATTACTGGCTTATTAAAAGCTTATTAATCCAGAGACCAGCTTTATAAATCAGCTGATGTAATTTATTTGTACAAGTTGTCTGAAACATAATTTAAGATATTTGAGCAAACAGATAATTAAAGAAAGAGAAGTTTATAGAACTAACAGAGATAATTAAAGAAAGAGAAGTTTATAGAACTAACAGAGATCAAACATTTGAATAATATGTATATTTCTATTTTTAAATGTTTGATGAAGAAATTCGAAAATCAATCTTTGGAAACATCTTTTAGTTTCTTCATATATGATAACAACACTTTGGTTGGCTTAATAAAACCTCCTCTGTCTTTAAATTTTAAAAAGTTGTTTTGTTCTAAAGAAAAAGAGAGTACTAATACATTCTAAAATTTAATGCAAATAATTTTTTTTTGAAGTCATAATAGCTACGTATCCAGCGATATATGAAATCGAAATATTTGGATTCAAATAGATTGCTAAAATTTGGAACATCTGTATAGCCATAATTACTAATTGTTTATTCTCTCTCCAACAAACCATATTTCTTATTAATTCAACTTCACTCATATATTTTAGTGCTGGAATTAGCAAAGGAAAAAATACTTAATTTTTAAGTTTTATCTCTGATGCTGCAGTTTCCATTTAAACATTGAACGCTGCTTTGCATCAAAAAGTCGTTTATATGTCTGTGACTATGAAATGTTGGCAATAGGAGCTGTTGTTGAACAATCCGGCAATTCTCATAGCACCAAAAAAGAGCTCTAAATGGTCTTGACTGAACTTATATGATAATAAATAATTTAATGGTAAACCTTCTTTTTTATTTAAGTCAAGAAATATACCTTGAACATATTTAATTGCTACCAACAATCAAATAAAACCAACTTTTCAACAAGACAAGATCAGTTACGTACCAATAATATTTTTATGACTACTGATATAACTATATTCCATGTTAAGAAATGGAAACAAAATAGCTTTGTTACATGTACGCAAGAATGACTTGTATCCTTTTGGAAATGGTTTTATTGAATTTAATATGTCATTTAATCAATCTATTATGAAAATAAACTTAATGGTACCACTACATCCTTGAAACTGTGATAATTTAAGATTTTCTGAACAATAAACTATAGCAACAAAAACACTTGAACTGAATATTTAAGCTGCTAGGTTTACTTTCATTGTTTGCTGTCGATATTCTTTATATGCTAATTTTAACTTCAAAAATCAAAAATTGTTTTCCATTCCGTTCTATCTACTCATTTATTGCATAAAAAAGCACAGTCTCACGACCAGTTTTTTTGAGGCACGCACATCGACGACCAGTTTTTTTAAAGTTTTTTTTTTGCAGCTTGAAGAGCAATAAAAGTAGTTTTGTTCCAGGTTCAGCTTGGTACTCAAATAAAACATTGGTACATTAATGTACCAATGTTTTATTTGAGATTAATGTGGTACTGTCTACTCAAAAATCTTTCGAACTAAAATGCTTTTTGAAGAGCAAAATTGCATTGTAATTGCCAAAGAATGCATTTCGTCAGGAAATTTATTTCTGATACAATTTGTTATTAATAAAAATCTTTTCATAGTTTCTAGAGCTATTCCTGAAAATGTTATTGTAAGCATTTCTTTACAATGAGATGAAACTTTTAATTTTTAGGCTTTGAACGACTTTCTTTAAAGACTTGACTTTAGATTTGAGGAGTGGCGATTCTTTTTCTGTGCGCTTTTTAATTATGTATAAAAAACATTTTTGTGATAAAGAAATGTATGTAAAAATTAATTTATTATACGAAAATGAATTTTTATAGACATTTATATCTTCAATTGTGAGTGATTATTCTTCACATTTTTAGAGGCTATAATTTTCGTGTCACAATTTCGCTCCAAAAAAAAAAAAATCTTATTCACGTTAGATATTAGTTCTGATATATTTTGAATCATATTAACTGAATACATTTACCTTAATAAAACTTTTTCATCGAACTTCATTTAAAATTTTATTGATCCCGATCAAGAAATGGTTATAATTAACAAAAACTGTTAATGATCCATGAAACAGATTACAATACTAAACCATTTCACCTAAAAAATTTTTTTATTTCAAACCTAGTTTTAATCTGAACAAGCGAACGTGTTTTTTGAGAGATTTTTTAAAACA
This sequence comes from Hydra vulgaris, assembly GCF_038396675.1. Taxonomy (NCBI): domain Eukaryota; kingdom Metazoa; phylum Cnidaria; class Hydrozoa; order Anthoathecata; family Hydridae; genus Hydra; species Hydra vulgaris. The sequence continues at coordinate 27,951,947 of NC_088920.1, forward strand.
CTAAATGAATATAGAGTAATTTTATTTTATGTCACATCATACTTCATATAAGCAAATAAGAAATTTAACTTAATTATTTTGTATTAAACAAAATTAGAAAAATAAACATTTATAATTATTTCTCATTCAGAGTCAATAATAATTTCTTCAGAAACTTTTTTTATTTCAATTTAAGATTTTGGATAATTTAAAGACCGGATCATTGATTGAAAGCTTGATCCAAAAGTATCATGCGGGCTCGATAACATTTTTTCAGTTATTTAGGTGCTCTACGAAGTCCTTAGGGTCTTATCAAATTGCTTTTAAAAACAAATTAACTACACTAAGTACTTAAAAATATTTTATTACTCTTTAATTAAAATTACAAATAAAATTAATACACTTATTTATACCAACAAATAAAAATAATACTAAAAAAACTTAAATAAATAAACTTAAATAAAAAATACTTAAAAATAAATAAAAAATACACTTATAGATTAAATTGTGGAGCGTTTGATGTAATCTGGATTAACGCATAACAAGTTTCTATAAAAAAATTTAAATTGAATATTATAACATATTTTAAAATTAATTACAAATTGTTATATAAATCAATAAAACCACTTACCGTTGACTTAAGTCCAATGTTTTGACGTATGGGCAGTACACATTACAATAGCCAGCTACAGATATTCCACCATCATCTTCAAACTGAGCGTTTTCTCCAGTCCAACCCTCACAACACAAGCACCGACCAGTTTTCTCATTGCATTTTCCATCATTTAGTACACATTTAGAATTGCACGGTGTAGGGAGAGATGCCGGTTTGCAACTTGGATTTCTAAACAATTTTATTAAAGTTCACAAATCTTATTTTGAAATCTATTTGTTTAATAACTTAACTTTATTACATTTAATGAATTAGACTAAGAAAAATTTTAAAAATAGCTTACTCTATTCCAGGACCTAAGTAAGGACATGGTTTATCACATTTAAATAGAACTCCATCAGTGTTGTAACGATCATTTTTGTATACTGCATTTTCCCCTGACCATCCTTTGCAACACTGACAAACACCATCGACACATTTTCCACGCTGGTTACTTTCACATACAGTTGGATTACACGTTGAAGATGGAGAATCTGTAGCACATGTTTGGTTTCTATAAAGCAAATTACCATTCAGTTAAAATGCACAAAAATTCTTTTTTTACATTTTAACTGTATTATGTATTACTTTAAATGATAAAGATTAAATTAGATTATAAGCGCATTACCTTACAGCATATGTGTAATGACAGGGGGTTGCACAATTTGAAGCTGTTACTCTGTTTTTACCCCATTCCAGATTAGCTGTGTCTTTAATATAGCTACCAAGTGGCCCAGTCCAGCCGTAATTGCATAAGCATTTTCCAGTATTTAGACCATTTTCGTCTTGAACACACCATCCACCTGGAAAACATTGAGGGCAATAGCTCGAACAATTTAAACCTGCTCCAGTACAGAACGCCATTGAGCTTGAATCAGCGCTGAAAACAAGTTTTTGAAAAATAGTTCCCATGATGAAGAATGAAGTTGCAAGCATTTTAAATTTTATCAGTCGTTATAATTAGGTTAATAGTTACAAGTAGGTTATTCTTAAAAGAAGTTATTTTTAAAAATCATTAAAATAATTTTGATTTTATAGTCTTTTTAAACCTACCAAAATAGATTTTCTTTTGTGATAAAACGGAACTAATTATAATAAATTTACGTTGAATATACATGCTAGATGTAAATGCAACGCATGTGAATTTACGTCTAGCATTTAAATAGAATAATAATTATATATAATAATAACTAGGTAATAAATATTGATTCGAAACCAGAACTTAAACATTAGCATTTAAAATTTTTAACATTCTTTACAATATAGTTAGTTATTAAATCAATTATGTACACTATTATTGTATAAGAATAAAAGGAGGATTTACGTGTCTCATACTGGTTTTCATTATATTTTTATGTTTAGAAGACAAAAATGTTTTATAAAAGGGTACTACTAAATATATATATATATATATATATATATATATATATATATATATATATATATATATATATATATATATATATATATATATATATATATATAAAATTAAATGAAACATTTAACAATACTTAAAAAAACTTTTTTTTATTTGTGCATTTTTCCTTACATTGTTATTGGCTACTTGCTATAAATATTTTCAATATTGTTTCATTTTATTTCAGGTTATTAAATTATGTATATCTAATTAACACAATATTTTTGTTATGAAACTTTTCCTGTAAACATTAGAGTCATCGTTTTTTTTAATTCATTTTGTGAACAGCAGTATTGTCTGTTGTTTAGCTTGCATAATAAACTTGTTCTTATGAAACACAATGTTCTTACAAAAACGTGTTTTTACAAAACGCAATGCTAGAAAAAAAACATTAACAAAAATATAAATATTAAAAAACTTTTAAAAAAATTTAGAAAATAATGACAATACAAAAATAATGCATATCATTATTTATTAAGTTTTAAAGTAGTTTTAGTTTTAAAGCTAAAAATAATTTAAAAACAGAGTCTTTAATTTGATAAGAAAAATCTGATATTTTGTAACAATAATTAGTTCTTATTATTATTTCGAAACATTTTAACCCAGAGGGGGATCTATATTATATAACTAAAATGAAACACTATACTTTTCTATAAATATATTGAAGGCCCTCATTTGAAAAAAATAAAAATCTGTATAATAGAAAAACAAATTATAGTAGGGGAAAGGGGGGGCAGCTTTGAACATTTTTTAAACTTTTTTTATAAATCAATATTTTAATTATTCTAACCACTTTTTTTCTTCTGAATAGTCAAAACAATGATTAAGGAACAAAATTGCAGTGTTTTAATAAATTCTGAGCTAAAAATTAAGTCAGAATTCCTATTTCTTTAACACGCGTGAAAATGTTCAAAGCTGCTCCAACCTGAGGTAGCTTTGAAGAGACCTGGGGCAGCTTTGAATTATCTCTGGCAGATGGAAATGACTAGAGATTACACTTTTTTTTTAAATAAAGCATTGTTTACTTTTAAATTTCATTAAGTTTAGGTTTCTAATAGTAAAAAAGTATATATTTTTTATACAATCTAATCTTATAATCACTCTAGAGAGTTGATCAAACAAAAGTTATATAAAGCTATTTAAGCTGTAAATAGATGCAGCTTAAACTTTAAACTTAAAAAAAATTCAGTTATACCGGTAAATAGTAATAAATAAAGTTTAAGTTTCTATTAGTAACAACAGATAAAACAAGGGTTATGTAAAAATATTAAAGCATCCAATGATCTAATTTAAATCTTACACTTCAAAAACGCAAATGTTTGTGTTAGTGCATTGTTTAATATGGTATTGTACTATAGAACGTTTAAAAAACACTAATAATCTAATAAAGAATATATATATATATATATATATATATATATATATATATATATATTTTTTATTTTATATATATAAATATATATATTTATATATATATATATATATTTTTTGAGCAGACGTGGCGATTAGTGGTTAGAGTTCTGGCTCAGAACCTCTGGGTTCTGAGCCAGAACTCTAAACACTACGTGGCGTAGTGGTTAGAGTTCTGGCTCAGAACCCAGAGGTCCGAGGTTCGACGCCAGCTCCAGCTTAACAAGCGACATTGGTACGGAAGGAGGCGTGAACTTCCCGTTAAATGCTCTCCCGCGGTGCTCTGTGATAAGACCGTAAGGACTTCTGGGAGCACCTAAAATAACTAAAAAAAAAAAAAAAAAAAAAAAAACTTAAACCTCAAATAATTTTTAAAAGAATCTCTACAAGCAACAAAACTTGAAAAACTGTGTAAAAAATCAAAATAATTGAAAGTTAAGATAACTCAACATAGATTAAAGTATTTTTTGTTTTAGCTTGGCTTTTGAGGATATTATTTTGTAAATTTCTTATTTTTCAATTCCAAATAATGTTTCAAGTCTTGCCTTGCATATAAGATAAGATTTTTTTATTTCTTCTCTTTCTGGGGTGACAGTAAGAACCTTAGATTTCCCACTTTTTCTGCCTTTATTAGTTTTTTTACGAGGTAGCGCTTTTGGATATGGTCTTACTGATTCAGGTGTTATTGCGTGCTGTGATTATAAGGCATTGCTTGTAGTTTTTTGCTCATCATTCTTATAACCTATCATAAAATCTTGTTTTTGCATAACTATGCCTTCTGGTGTAATAGGAATTTGATGTGAATTATCAAAGCTATACTAAATGTTTCTATCAGAGGGCGATTAGTTACTTCAGCACTTTGAAAGTTGTCATTGCAGAAAACAAGTCGTGAACAATATTCCTGGCAATATATATGTTGTAGTATATGCTGGTTTCACTATGCCAACTAAATCATGTATTGTTATTGTTTTTCCTGGATTGCATACAAGCCAATCATTCTGAGAGATAGACAGTTTTTGCTTGAAAGGATCATTAACTGCCACATCCAAAGGTTGCATTCTATGAGTGCAGTGAGGAGGAAATGTTAAAACTACCATTCCGTTTTTACAACAATATGTAATGGCATCTAATGTACAATGGCTTACATGATTATCCATTAAGAGCAAAACAGGATCCTCTTTCGAACATCTCAGTAGTTTTTTTAATATGTTTTAGAACCTTTAAAAACAATGGCTCTGTCATCCAGCCACTTGTTGACTATTTGCATAACCAATACAACCAGATGGTTCTCCTTTTATCATTGTGTTATGAAACCGTGCTCTTGGAAATATGAAGACAGGTGGAAGGAAATTTTCTATGGCATTTCCTATACCACACATAGTAATTAGTTGTCCACGTTCAGCAGACACACACTGTCATACTTGTTTTGTTCCACGTGGTGCTATAACATGGGGTGCTTGTACTACTGTCATAATGCTGGTTTTGTCAATATTACAAATTATATCAGGAGTGAAATTATATTTTTTAAAACTTTTTCATACTTATCAAAAAACTGATTTACATTGTGCTAATTGAAACTTGTTGAACGAGACAAACTTGTATTTTCAGGTTTTCTAAGTGAAAGTTCTTGGTGACGTTTCATGAAACCCTTCAACCATTCTATACCAGCATTTTTATTTTCCATCCATTTACTTGGACATTTGCAAAGTTTCATAGCATAATGAAATGCTAATTCTTTTGCTTGTTTATATGTTAAGCCATAATTCATTTTAGAGCTTTTTATTAGCTAGTCTTTTAACATTAGTTCCTCATCTTTGTTAAATACTTGTGCAAAAATATATCTAGTTGTCAAACCAAGCTTGGTCTGAGATAAACTTTTATACTTCTTTATTCTGTAATGTAAAGTATTACATTTTATATTATAAGTTTTAGCAGCTTCGCTTGGCCTCATTAATCCATTTACAACTTGGAGAACAGCATTATTAATATCTTCCTCTATGACTTCTGTCACTCTCTTTTTTTAAAAAATTCGAACCATTTTTAATATTAGACAATCAAAATTCAGGCCGTAATAATCAAGCAATACAGTGCTAGAAGTTTAAACGATTCAAAGGTACCCCATTCGTTTTATTCAAAATTACCCCAGCAGCATTTTAAATAATAAACAAAGATTTTTTCAAACAAAATTATCTCAATTATTGATATTTTCTGCTTAATCGTATATGTTATGAATTATTCTATCTTATAAATAACATTAAACATCTCACTAGTAAGAAACGTGGTCAGGAAAATCGTACAACTTTACATCGAAATATTTACGATTTGTCCTCAAAAACAAATCAATCAAATATTTTATTCAATTTAAGCAAAATGTCAGGAAAAATAGGTGACAGGTGCGAGGGTAAATATTATCTTCACAAAATATCTAGTTTTATTAGGCTTAAATACAAAACGCTTCAAAAATCTTTTCAAAGCTTCCCCCTCTTCCCTACAATCTATCGTTCCCAATTTGCAAATATATAACTTTATAAAAATGCAATTAAGCAGAACAAAGCAATGGAGACGCAAAGCAAGAGACGCAAAATTTTCAAACGCTTGGTACTAGATGTTTTAAAACGGTTACATATATATCAAAAGTTATGTAGATGTTAGAATTACATATGAGCCTCTCAGTGCACTCTTTGATTAACTCCATAAAAGTATAAACGGAGAAAAGCGATAAAATAATATACATTGATTTTTAAAATTTCGTTATGATATATAAAAAATTATCGTTGAATGAACTTAATTTTATTATTTGGGAAATTTATTTAAAAAGAAAAAGGCTATGACTAAATCAAACACGCTAACGCTCAAATTTAAGATTTTTCAAAAAGTGGAGTTAATCAAAGTGTGGATTAAGAGACACATGTTTATATATATACCATTTTCATACATCAGTAGACATTTACCGCAATCAAATGACGTAATGTTTAGAGATGATGTAATATACTTACTGTATAAAAAATTTAAATTCTGGTATTCCCCGAATAAGTTACATGATCTCTTCTCAAAATGTTTTATTTTGGGTTATAAAAATGAAGATTATTTACTCCTGAGTTTTATTAATAACGCAGAAAAATTAGCATAAGTTAGAATAAGTTACATAAACACATGTCTTCTAGAGATAACTGCTCGCGTGGCTTTTAATTGCAGAACAAATACTTCGGGAAAAACTAAACACAATTTTTAAAGATTGCTTTAGCTTAAGTTTAGTACATTTTCTTTAATTAATTTATACTCTCTCGTTTCTCCTTTATTCCCTAAAGTTTAAACCAAATATAAAGGACCAAAGTCATAACAAATTAATATTCATTAATAAAAAAAGAAACAACTTTTAAAATTTTTTCCAAAAACTGATTACTTGGTATTAAAAAACTAAAATATTTTAAAATAATTTTGTCTTTGCTTTGAAAGTTAAAAATTTAGATTTCAAAACAGATACAGTACAGTCTCTCTAATTCGAATCTCCTTAATTCGAAAACCTCCATAATTCGATTAAATGCAAAGTCACCGTGAAATGTGTTTAAGAGAAATTAACTTTCTATAATTCGAAAATCTCTCTAATTCGAACTTTTATTTTTCCCCATCGAATTCGAATTAGAGAGATTCTGCTGTAGTTGATTTTGAACGTTTACGCAGCACTCTTTTTCAATACAACAATATCTCACTTAATTAACAAGCCAATTCGCGTCACTCATCAAATTGAATCTCTTATCAATAATATTTACACTAGTTATTTAAAAACATCCAATAATTAAAAAAAAACAAATCATAAAAAGCGATATAAGAGACCAGTTTTTGATCTTATTTAATATCTGATTTTTCAAAAAAAAACAAGAAAAAAAACTTAAAGTAAACTAAAATAAAAAATCTTTAAAAAATAAAAAATTAAAAAACTTCAAAAAAACTTCATAAAAACTTCATAAAGGTGAGTTTCCACTCATCCGTTTCTACGGGAACGGGAAAGGGAACGAAAAAATAATCACGTAAGCATGCGCAGTTTTCCTTTGGACAAATAAAAGCTTTTATTACGCATGCTCACGTGATTATTTTTTTCTTTCCTTTCCCTTTCCCGTTGAAAAACGGATGAGTGGAAACTCGCCTTAAGAGACCAGTTTTTGATCATATTTCATATCTGATTTTTCAAAAAAAACAAGAAAAAAATAAAATAAAAAAATAACGGAAATTATTAACTTAAAGTAAACTGTAAAAAATAAAAAATCTTTAAACAATAAAAAATAAAAAAACTTATAAAAACGAAAAAATAGACAAAAATTACAAAATCCTGTTTAAAAAACTAAAAAACACAAGCTTTACAAAAGAATATCGGAAATAATAAAAAATCTGGAATATCATAAAAGATGCGATTAGAATAGAAAAGAAAGGTTATGGTAATACAATTCCAAAATATTTAAACATTGATGACGAAAGTAATATAATTAATGAGTATAAAGATATTGAATAATATTTTTTCGGGAAAAATATAGCAAATAAAATAACTTCACAATATAAGTTTTGAATCATGCTTGGACTTTGTAACGCATAAAATTTGGAATACTTTAATTCGTAACCTTTTATTTAAAAGTGGAGGGTTTTCTGACGAGTGGATTCAAAATTTATGATACTAGTAATTCAAAATTATGTAACTATAGACCCATCTCATTTCTCTTGTTTTTTCCAAAATGTTTTTTCAAAACTCGAGAATGAATCATAAACATTACAACCTTATAAACTTTTAACAGTGAATGATTATTCCTTTTACTTGTATTATAAGCTTTCTCTACACTTGCAGTAATAACGCACTTTCCTTTTTGACTCGAGTCAAAAAGGAAAGTGCATAAGAGTATTCTCTTTAGTTCTTCCAGTCCAACAAACGATTTGTGTTTTGTTGCTGCAGTTGTTTGAAATCATGCGATACCCAGTGCTTACAAAAAAAACCCATCATTAGCATGCATCTTAAATATATAATGATACTCAGGCCCGTACCGTGGTTGGTGGGTCGTTGGGTGCGATCGACCCCCCTTTTTATGCAAAGTGCCTTTTTTTAATTTGACGCCAAAAATTATTTCCAGACTCTTTTCGATGTTAAATTATTTAATCAAAATTTTTATGAAAATTATTTGATTTTTATAAATCATTCTCATGAAACAATTTTTACTTTATTGTTTCACAAACGTAAGGTGTCATTACAAGTCATTGCATTGTGAAATCTTTTGTAAACGAGAAATGAAAACAGTTTCTCCAGAGTTTATAATGTAATTACCATTTTCTACTAATACTAATTCACTTTTAAAACCAAATGATAGAGTTAACATGCCTAACCAAATTAGAAAACGACCAGCTGATAGAAAAGAGCTTCAAAATGTTGCAATGAAATGCAAATCGTTGGCTGGATATTTTTAGTAAAAAAGTTATTTTGATCTTCTTTTTCTAATTGTTCGTTTAATTAGTTTGATATTAACTAGATATAGATATTATCTAGATATAGATATTACCTAGATAAAGATATTATCTAGATATGGATATAATCTATTCGTTAAACTGTTTTATGATAGTACTTTTGTTTTTACTTGTTTCTTATTGTAATGTTTACGCAAGTTTTTTTAATTTTGGTATAGCTTAAGATCTGAAAGTTTATTATTTATTACTTACGTTTCAAGTGTTTTTTTATTATCAACAGTTCTCAAAATGTAACCGATAAAACAATGCCCGAAGTAGAAGATAAAGAGGAAGTCATTAAAGATGATAATAATGTTAACAAAAGCAGACCAAACAAATTTAAAAGAATGTGATTTTAAAGAAGAAGAAAAACGATATGATATTGACAAACTCTTGCGCGGAAATCAAGAATTATCACCACATGAAATATACAAAATGTTTACGAATAACTTAAAACAGAAGATACGTTTTCAATTTCCCAAAACGTGCTTGTAAAGAAGAATACTTACAAAATGGATTTGTATACAACAAAAGGGAAGACGCAGTCAACTGCATATACTGTTTCACATCCCTATCAAAAAAGATTTTGATTGGGATGTGCAAAACAAGATTGTCAGAAAGAGATGCCGCATATAAACAATTTTATTTAGCTATACCATTTATGGCAGAGGCATTAGAGATTATTTTAGGAATACACTCTAATGTAGAACATTTCAATATAGAGTTTAGTATGGATTGGAACGCGCAAGAAAAAAGAGAGGCCCACTCACTCCTTAATGCACTCACTAAGTTCGAATTCGTAATTGGTATTATAATTTTGCACCGCTTACTTCACCCGTTGTCGTATATAACAGAGAGGTTACAAGGGTGCACAACTGATATTTTGTATGCATACAGTAACATTCAAGAAACAATCGACGATTTGAACCATCTACAAAAAAATGTTGAAAAAGAAACTTACGCAATTTACCAACAAGCTACTCGTATAGCATGTAAATTATTTGTAGAACCAACGGTTCCCAGAATCACTATGAGACAGGCCTACAGAAATAACGTACCTGCAGAGAGTCCCCATAAATATTATAAACGGGCCTTGATTATACCTTTTCTCGACACCATCATTTCAGAAACCAAATACGATTCCAAATGACAAACTGCATTGCTGCTAAAGTTTTATGCTTGGTTCCCTCGATAACTTGCAGCGAGGAGATAACTGCTTTCCAGGAGTTAGTTGAAGTGTATAAAAGTGATCTTCCAAACTCAGAAGCTGTAGATCAAGAATTCATGTTCTGAAAAAGAAAACGGTCTGTTATTTAACCTGAAGATATGCCTAATACTCTAGCTAAAGCCATTAAAATCTGTGATGAAAATCAATATCCTAATCTCTTTCAGCTTCTAAAGATCTGATGTACACTACACATAACGTCCGCAGAATGTAAACGCAGCTTTTGAGCAATGCGAAGATTAAGAACATGATTGAGAGCCAGTATGCAGATAAATTTGGTTCATTAGCCATCATGAATATCCACTACAATGAAGTTGTTAATTTTTAACAAGTCTCAAAATTATTTTTTACTTTACATACTAGAAAATTGTACGAAAAAAGTTTAGTTTTTGAATAAAAATTTAAACCATTTATCAAAGTATTATTATTCTTTGTATCGATACCTATTTTCTAACAAGGAGCTTGCTTATACGCCTATGTAGTATAAAAATAGAAAGAATATTCAGAGAACAATAAATTCGTTTATGTAAACATTGTTTACACAAATATAGCTATGTTTCACGAAAATTTTATAAAGTAAATATAGTAAGATATTTGTTTGGTGTTTTAAAACTACCTTCTTTTTTCAAAAACGACCCCTCTTAAAAATTTCACGGTACGGCCCTGATACTTTTCAGGTGTCTAATATTTGACTTTTGATATTTGAGATTTGATTGAAATACGGTTGAAAAATAACGGTCTAAATTTCAACGTCAATACAACTTAAGTTTGTTAAAAACAAACTTTGAAAATTTCAACGTTATTTCAACTTTTTATTTTTAGTTCCTTTCTAAAATTAATGCTATTAATTTTGTTTTTGTTTATATATATTGAATAAAATAAACACAGTTGTACCAAACAGACAAATACGAGGGTCACTATTTATATTTCGGGAATTGACAACACTGATGTCATGTGAGTCCATCTGACGGTTCCATCGTAAAGTTTGACATTTTTGACGATATACGCACTCAAAACATTTTGTCATACGGACGCTATTTGTTTATTTTATATTTAGTTGAAAGTTTTGTCTCGGCAAAAAATGGAACTGAATCGTGAACATTTTCGTGCCATGATTTTTTACGACTTTTGACGTGGATTATCACAACAAAAGTGCGTCAATCAACTTAATTTGATTTTTGACAATAAAGCTCCATCAAAAAAAAACACTGTGTATCGGTTGTATAGTGAATTCAGTCGTGATCGTAGTTCGCTGTCCGACAAGTTTCGTGAAGGTCGTCCAAAATTGACTGTATTGCCAGAAAACATCTATGCTGTGCACGAAATGATTAGGCAAGATCGTCATGTAACCTATTGTGAGATTGAGGCAACCCTAAGCATTAGTTCCACCAGCATATATGCGATTTTACATGAACACTTCGCTGTGCAAAAGTTATGTTCGCGTTGGATCCCACATAATTTGACAGTCCCTCAAAAAAAGGCTCGTCTCGATTGGTGCAAAGAAATGCTTAAGAAATACAATCGCGGTGCTTCAAAAGTCGTTTATAAAATCGTGACAGGTGACGAATCATGGATATATTCGTATGAGCCCGAAAGTAAACAGCAGTCGACTGTATGGGTGTTTCAAGATGAACCAAATCCAACAAAAGTTGTTCGCGCACGAAGCATTTTTGTGTCCAGTTTTTCCGAAAAAAATGGTGGCCTGTTTCTTCGGATAAACTGGACATATTGCAACAGTGTGTCTAGAGGATCGTAGAACAGTAAATTCTGAGTGGTACACAACCATCTGTTTGCCAGAAATCTTCGGTGAAATAAGGAAAACAAACAAGAGACGTCGGATTGTTCTTCATCATAACAATGCAAGCTCTCACAGCTCAAACAAGAGACTATTTGAGCACTCAAAACATTGAATTGATGGGTCATCCGCCGTACAGCCCTGATTTGGCACCCAATGATTTCTTTTTGTTCCCATCCGTAAAGAATAAACTGCGTGGTCAACGATTTTCATCGCCCGAAGAAGCTATTGAAGCGTTCAAAAATCATGTTTTAGAGATACCTCATTCGAAATGAAATAAATGCTTTGAAAATTGGTGTAAGCGCATGCAAAAGTGTATTGATCATAGTGGCGAGAAAAAAATTAGATAAGTGTTTTTACTAATTTTTTGTTGCTCTGTTCTTTTAAAACATTGAGCACTCTGTTTGTAGAATACACTAACATAATTTATATTTATATATATATATATATATACATATATATATATATATTATATATATATATATATATATATATATATATATATATATATATATATATATATATATATATATATATATATATATATATATATATATATATATATATATATATATATATATATATATATATATATATATATATATATATATATATATATATATATATATATATATATAATATATATAATGGAAAAAGGTATGCCAAGCAATAAAACAATAATTTTTTAAATGATAAAAAAGCACTAGAGGCCTTTCATTATTTTTATCAGTAGTGCTATGTTTAATGCTTTATCAAATTTTTTTATATAACTGTAGAAAGTTAAATAATACAAAAACTAAATTGCTATATTGTAACTATGAGTTACCATTGTAACATTTTTTTAAAAAGGAAGTCTCAATTAAATGTGTCATGTTTTTGTTTATGTAAATGACTTTCATATGACAACAAATATTTTTCACTTTTTAATTCAAGGAAAACAAAGAGTTAGAAAAAAGGTTCTACAGTTTTGTTGCGACTTCCTTTTGAAAAAAATGTTACAATGGTAACTCATAGGTACAATATAGCAATTTAATTTTTTTATTATTTAACTTTCTACAGTTATATAAAAAAATTTGATAAAGCATTAAACATAGCACTACTGATGAAAATAATGAAAGGCCTCTAGTGCTTTTTTATCATTTATATATTTATTTAAAAGAAATAAATCTTTTTTCAAATTTCAAAAATTCAATTATTTTTTTTTTGGGTTTTCAAAAGAGGTTTCAAGGAGGTTTAAACCCATATCTCCGTTTTTTTAATATTTATTGTTTATTTTTGTTTCAGTTATTGTATTTTTTATACTAAACTTGAATTTCAGATTGAATCTAAGTTTAATTTTTTTCTTGTTTTTATGACTTTTTATGGTTTAAAAACTCAATAAGATTTTTTAATAAAATAGAAATATAAACTCTATAAAGACAGGGTTAATCTAACCCAAAGATTGTATATATACAAAATCTGATAAGTATTCATAAAGCTAATTATATATATATATATATATATATATATATATATATATATATATATATATATATATATATATATATATATATATATATATATATATATATATATATATATATATATATATATATGTATATATATATATATATATATATATATATATATTCCAAATGCCATCATTTGGAATGACTCATTAAAATATTGCATTTAAGATTGGATGTAAAAAAAGTACCATTAAATATAAGGTCAAAGGAGAAATAGCCCGTCTCCTGGATCAGGAAGAAAGAAAAAAACTACAAAAAGAGAAGATAGATGTATTGTCTAAGCTGCCCTTAAAAATCGCCGCATTTCTACAGATGAAATAAAAGTGAAAACTGGTATTACCAAGATTTCTGAAAAAACTATATTTTGTCGTTTACATAAGAGCAAAACTTTAGATATTGGGCTGTCAGGAAGGCTCTTCTATCAAAAGGCAAGATTGCGCGTAGGCTCTAATGGTACAGTGCATATAAAGATTGGACTATTGCGTAATAAGGATAAGTTGTTTGGTCAGATGAGTCTCCTTTTTTTTTTGGTTATCACAAACTTTACTTTCTTATATCTTTAATTATAATAAAGTACTATGTTTAATATGGCTTCTGTTATATTTCAAATATAACTTCTTTTATATATTCATGTTTTAAGACCACTATTGATATAAAAAAGTTGCCGCGGACAGGTTTTTTCAAAAGTAGTTTTTGAAGGTTAGATTTCCTAAGTACCAAAACGCATAAAATTTGTTTGAAAATTTCCATATAGCTTAAAAAAGGATATGGAATCTGAAGGATTGGGGAAAATTTTTAACATTTATACATAACTTCTTAGTTCTCAGCGTTTAAAAACTTTATGGTCGGTTTGTTAAATTAAAAACTTTTTTCAAAAAGGTTTCCGGTGAATAAAACAAATATAGCCTTTCCTCTATTCAAATCAAGTATTTATTTATGTTTTCTGGAAGAAATACTACTTAGGAATTTTGTTCAGAAACTATGTATATGTTTTTTTTCCATAGCGTATCGTTTGTTTTGAATTTTGCGCCTAATATTTGATGTTTTTTTATTTTATTTCGGTGCCATTTCACGCCAAATTGTTCATACATAAGTATAAGGTGTTTTTTCAAAAAACATCAGTTTTTCCAGCACAAAAACTTTTTCTAATTTGTAAATTGCCTTAACTACACCGAGAAGTTAAAAACATATTGAGAATATTTTTGACTAAAAAAAAAATTACGATAAAATTACTATGAACACTTTTTAAACATTCTTGCATAAAAGAAGATAACTGTTAGCCTAATTGCTACCTTGTTTTTTTTAACAGAACTTTTTACTCTCCAGCTTCCTGGAAAAGTCCTAGGCCTGATCAACACTATGCAGTAATTATCTTACTTTTGTTATTTTATATGATCATAATTGTATTTGTAAAACAGGGTGGAAATAATGATTACCCATTTGGGGTAACAATGAACACTTCATAATTTTTTAATTTTCAGATTATGGATAGATTTGTTTTACAAGTGGATTTATGCCTAAGCTTAGATTGTTCTTAAGAATATCTTAAATGGATTAGTTAAGAATCATCACGGTGTCTTCACCAGCAGATTCTTTATTTTTTCCTGGAAGACGTCACCTTATCACCTTAGTTTTACAACTTAATTAAAGTAACACAGTATATAGTTCTACTGTGTGTGTTTCTTCATCTTTAAGTAAACTTGGTAATGATGTTCGTTTTCACCCCGCTATGTTTATATATATGTTTGTACATGTTTTAAACTTATAGCTAATATAAGATTTTTAAAACGTGTACAATAGACAGATGATTGAGAGTATCATCTTTACCAACAAATTGTTTCTTGTGAAAACACAATCTAATAAACTGTAGCACAATTTTTTTTGCCTGCTTTCACTTTCAGACTGTGAATGAAGTTTAACAATTTACATGCTAGTCAGTATTCTGCTTGTTGCTTTGTACTGAATTTTGCAGTTTATAACATGAACTTTAAAAAATAAAGATCAACAAAATAAAATGAACCAATATAAAATGACAGATATGAAACGCTTGTTTGAAAATATAGACTTTTGACAGAAGAGTATTAAATAATTAGTAGTTTATTGTACTTTGAAATTTAGTTAATAAAATGATTTTTATTTCCTTTTTTAAATATATTTATCTAATTTGATATTTTAATACAGACTTCAAAAATATTTTTTAATATTTAACTTGCTCTATGGTTTAAAAAAATATAAATTTTGTACATAAATACAGTGTTTACAAGAATATTTACCGTACAAAAGTTACAATTTGTTGATAATAAAAAGCATTTAAAAGAGTAAAAATCAGACTTATCAGTTGTGAAATAGGATATTTTACAACTGATCCTACAAGATGCACAATATATGTGAAAATCAGCCATAGCTTTAAATTTTATAATATAATCTGTACTTTTCTTCAACTTATTAATGGAAATCATTGTTGAAAATCTAAAAATGGGGTGATTGGGCCGCTTAACAAAAAAACCTAATTTAAACAACAAAACATTGCAATACACATTTAAAGAATTAATAAAAGTCGCAAATTACAAAATTAGATTATCAATTTAAAATATAAAAAAACTAATAAGAGTTAAAAATTTGTGAACTTCATTCAAGAGTTACTCTTACAAGATGCACATTAATTGCGAAAATCAGCAATGTGGCTTT
This sequence comes from Hydra vulgaris, assembly GCF_038396675.1. Taxonomy (NCBI): domain Eukaryota; kingdom Metazoa; phylum Cnidaria; class Hydrozoa; order Anthoathecata; family Hydridae; genus Hydra; species Hydra vulgaris. Next base: position 27,968,102 of record NC_088920.1, read on the forward strand.
GAAAAATTAACGAAAGTTTAATAAAAATCTAAATTAGGTTTAATGAAAATCATTTTTGAAAAATCAAAATATAGTGTAGTAAGGCTACTTAACAAACAAACCTAATTTAAACAAGAAAACATTGCAATAAAAATTTATGGAGTTAAAGGAAATATGTTTTAAATCCTGAAACTAAGAATATAAAACAGAGTTCAAAATAAAAATATAAATAAAATAGAATACAAAAATTACTAACAAATTGCAAAGGTATTTCAAAATTTAAAATTGTTGGATTCCTTATAGCATTTCTGTAAATCATTTTCTTGGAGCCAGGGTTTTTGCTTAGATTAGTCTTCCATAGTTCATTACATTAGAATAAAAGTATCCTTGATCAGGTTGTGCAGGTAGTTAAAAGTAAATAAAAAGCTGTTCTTCACTTACAGCTGCACGGCTCTTTAAAATGTTTTAAATACTTCCCTGTAAAATTAGGTTGTGGTGTCTTTTCAAAAATCCGTAAGCCTAATCTTGTCCAGAGAAGTTTGTGAAGGATATATTTGATGAAGTGTATTAACGCAGTCAGATCCAAAAGCTCTTTATCCTGTTGATGAAGTTATCTTTGCTCAATTTTGAGTAATGACAAGCTCTTACTCAGCAGAAATAGCAGTTCAACAAGGTGTCCGCATAATTTCGGTCTTACCTCATAGATTATTTTGAATAGCTGATCTGGAAACTTTGTTGGTCTCAGAGAATATTTTAACTAGAATACCAGCAGCAAAGGCTTTCATAGACTTGTCTACTCGCTCTATGTGGTAGTTACTGTTTGCGTGACCTTTCTATGGTTTGTATGTGTATTGTATATTGCAACTGATTCAAAAAAAAAAATTGACAAATTTATCAATCAAATTATTAAGTGAACATATTAGCGCAATCTTTAAAATAAACCATTTACCCCCACTTACCTTAAGGTAATGCATTGAGCTTAAAAATGCACTTGCCTAAGTAGCTTATAAAAGTCTAGTTAAAACTTTGAGACAAATACTTGATAGCGATATTCTAACTTTTTTCAAGCAAATATTTGAGGGCCAAACTGCCTCTCAAGTAGGGTAGACCGGGGCTAGTTGGCTCGGTTTTTACTCTATGAGCTCTGTAGCCCTAACAGTGCATTTTTTAAAAAATAATAAAGTGTAGCCTTAAAGAGTATGGATTAGGGTAACTTATAAAATTTGCATTAATTTACAAAAAAAAATTCTTGGGGTCTTTCCGGGACATCAAAAAAAATAAAAAAATTGCGCCAACTTACCCCACCACGGGTAAGTTGGCGCAAACTATAAAAATGATTATTAATGCACTATTAAGTGCAAAATAAATAGAAATTTTTTTACTATTAATTTTTCAACAATTTTATCCCAAAATTTAATATTACTTTTAGCTGGTACCAATTATTAGTCCGTATAAAAGCCAAACAGTAGCCCACTTTTTATCTGTGAAAAAAAAAACTAAAAAAATTTTTTTTTTAATTTTTTTGTAAAAATAAATTTTTTCAATATCGTTAAAAATTAAAAAAAAAAAAATAATAATTTTATAAAAATATATATATTTTTTCCGTTGTAAATGCAATAAGCCAACTTACCCCGTGAAAAGTTTGTCAACTTACCGCGAAAGTTATTTTTTTTAATAAACAATCTATAGATCCTGAAAAACGGCAGCTTTGAAAAAAAAGTCTGACTGGATATAGTAAACCAATTGTTACTGGAACTTTTACCATAATTTTTTTTTCATACGACTAACTTTTTTCTTTTTAAAGTAAAAAGGAAGCCATGTTCTAAAAGATACGTTTTTGTCGAAAAACGCATAAATCTCAATATCTCCCATGCGCATGCGCGAATCCTGACAATACTACAGTGAATGATGAAATGTTCAAAAAGAAAATGTCTGTGTAATTTTTGTCACTTTCTGATGAAAGGCTCTAAAGATAAACGCAGTTCGTCAACTTACCCCTGCAGCCAACTAGCCCCGGTCTCCCCTATTTGCTTGGCAATGTTTGGCGTTTTTAAAATCTGAAAAGACTTAAAAAATGACATGCGAAAAAAATTGGGCTATAAAAAGTATGTAGAGTTGTACACTAGGGTGGTAAGTTTTAAACATTTTTTTGAAATTTTAACCGGGGTTTTTACCAGTGATGACATTAGCAAAAACGCTAAATAGCAAAAATTTCGAATTTAGAATGAATTTTACATCCCTCACACGACATTGGAAGTTCAACTAATGGGTTGCGCAAGTGTTGCGCAAAATTTTTACTAACAAACTGTTGTTTTTTCTTAATGGGTGATTTCTTAATGGGTAATTTTGCACTGTTGTTTTTTCTTAATGGGTTTCTTAATGTGGGAACACACAACTTATTTGACAATCACTAAAGAATAATTCTACAAAAATTTATTAATTTACGACCTATTGTACTTATCCCACAAGAGATTTGTTTTAAAACACCACAGATATTGCAAAACATAATTCATTTTAGTTAATTTTATTCCAATACCTTTCAACCATTATAATATCGATGCTTTCGTTCCATTATGAATTTAATGTTAAATTCATTAAGTCTTAATTCTCTTGAGACAAAAATCGTTCTTAAAAACATGCCGTAACATTAATAAGTTTAATTTACAACGTTTTAAATGAACCTTATTCTGTATCATTTTAATGTTGCAAAGTATATATCTAAACGTATAGTCAATAACAGCGCTTATATTACAAGCTTCAGTCTTGTATTAAACCACGACAATGGCTCCCATACTAAAGAAGATTGGTAGTCCTAGTAAAAGTTTTGGAAATAATGTATCTATTGATGCAGAAGATTCAGTACTTAAATCAGGAAAAAAACGTTTACTAGATTCGATACAAATCCCAACTGTTGCTATAAACTAAAAGATTGCCAATAAAAAAGCAGACGTTCTTCTCGTTTAAATCATTGGATTATTGGTTTTTCCTTAGAAAACATTAAAGGAGGAAAGCTACCATCGAATAGAGCTATATTGCAGAAATATCTTTTTGAGAGAGATTTCAATCCTAGAAAAGACACAAGACTCATTGAAAGTCATCTAGTTAGCGAACTTTTTAAAAACTTTTGGTTACCTGCTCGTATTCCAACAAAGCATAACAAGAGGGACTGTGCTGATCAGATTGTCCGTTTGGTAAAAGAATATGAGACACTGAAAAAATTTCCTGAAAGCAGAAGACAAGAGAGAAAAGTAAAGCAAAAAGCTACATCTTTTACAATTAAACTGGACAGTCTGTTTGATATATCACATACACATTGCTGAAACACTCTGGTAACGATGAGTGGCTTATTGACTGGGAATTTCTAAAAAGCCAACAAAAGTTTCCTAAAGTGGGCTCAATGGCTGGAGTTGAAAAAATACTTGCAGAAAAAGAACAACAACGCTACATTAAACTGAAAATTTAATGTAGCGTTGAAAGAATAGAAAGGAATTGCTTCATTTTAAGAAACAGCAACTCAAATGTTTAACCATTACTGATAAAATGAAGTCAACAAGGGCGACGAATTTTTTTCAGATATAGTACGGAAGAAGATGAAAGAGATAAAAGTTTTTCAGTGAAAGAGAAAAAAAAACGTCATTGCAAATCAGCAATAACGATGTAAATTTCTAAAAGAGAACTATTTAAAGAAACGCTTACAGTTGCTGATGGGTCCGGTATTAGCGAAAGATAACAGCTACTTATTTTGAGAAAGACTTTAACATTAGGTGGAGCAGCTTTAAATAATGTTGCGTTTCTAAATCATCAGTTCATAGAGCAAGATCAGCTAACAGAATTGAAGAAGCTAAATTAATTGAAAAAACCCACCCGAACAAATCACCAAGAGTTCAGTTGTTTGAAAGGTTCGAAGAAGAATTTTATAACCTTAACAAAAATATAAAAGAACTTAGAGTGAGAGACTGGCATCATGATCAAAATAGTTTTTTATTCCAACAAGCACTTGAAGTAAAGAAATGGGCAATGGATTGCTTGGAGAGAAAAATAGTTCCTTGTGAGGACTATTGCGAACAAGTGGATCTTACTCTATTTTTTTTCGGTGGACATATTAAAATGAGATTTCCGCATTCGGTATGCTGGTTCTGATCATCATGCAAGGTGAATGTCAAAAGCCATTTATTTTACAAAAATATTCCTACTATATCGTACTTTTAAACTTACAGATGAAGAAGCAAGAAAGGTTGAGAAGATGGCTGAGTACATTTGTCTTTTTTACGCAAAGTACTTTCTTCAATCTGCTATTACTTCTGCTGCTCCAGCTAATGACCTGCATTTCTTTTATTTAATGAGGAAATTTAAATTAATAAGCCTTGAAAGTGCAGAGGAAACCACCAAGTCTATTGAAAGACACCTTGGATACTTATCTGAGGAGCTAGTAGTCATTTCCTTGTTCGACGACTCTGTGAGTTATGCAGAAAAGACTATGATGGGTCAGAAACTTATAAACTTACCAAGACCTAAAGTGTTTACTCTATATAAACCGAAGACTCCGATTATTATTTGGCGCGACGAAGTAAAACCTTTTTATCGTCTTTTATTGGCGAAAAGTCATGGTTGCTTTTTCATTTATTAAAATTAAACAGACCCCAAGAATGGCTAAATGTTCCATCAGAACATTGGAACAAATTCGAGGACTTTAACGCAGCAAAAAAATTTTAACGCAATCCTTCTTGTGTCAACGATATTGCAGAGCAAGGTATCCAGCTTATAGGAGACATCCAAGAAAAATGTTTTTATCCAGTAGAGAGAGAACAACTTGCTCAAGTTGTGGAAAAGCATTGGAACAGCTTTAAAGGTGCATATATCTCAAAGAAATCAATAGATCATCTATAGAGATTTTGGGGGAGAAACAAAAAGAAATTAAAATAGTGAGTGGATTCTTTTTATATATATTTAACTTATCAAAAAATAAAAACACAAATAATCAAAAAGTATCAACAAATAAAATATTTTATTGATAAAGTAAATAAAGAACTCAATCTGAAAAAAAAAGTATTATCTTGTGAAATAAAAATAACATTCAAAAGCATAAAAATCCTCTGATAAACTAATCTTTAAAATTGAGTTAAAATCGGTGTTAAATTAATATGTAACTAATATTATTGTTATGTAACATTTTTCGGTGTATTAATATATAACATTAATCGGTGTATTATTATGTAACATTAACCAGTGTATTATTATGTAACATATTTCGGTGTATTAATATGTAACATTAATCGGTGTGTTAATACGTAATAGCATTGTCAGTATTATTTGTAAATTTTCATTTTAATGTCATGTAACTTTTGTTATATTTTTTGCTTTTCTGGTAGTTTAAGTTTTCTGATAATTTCAGAAGACCTTACTTCAAATATAAACTTCAATGACTCAATGGGCAGTTCAGTGGTCAATTGCTAAATAATAATATTATAATATTGTAAAATGCTACATGTAAAGACCAAGAAAAAAAGCTATGTTTGTTATGAAATAACCTTTAAGTTTTTTAAAAATTTAATAAAAATTCTAATTTTGCATTATTCCCATACAACTCTAAAAAAGAATTAATTGATTTTGTAGCAATATTTGCAAAACATTATCTCTTCGTATGATATTAGAGTTTTATTCGGCAAGTTTATCCAGTAAAGTTCAAAAAAATCTTTTTTTTTTCAAAAACAGATTATTTTGAATTTTATCAAAAAGGAGCAAAAAACATTTTAGCCGAAATTAACTGTTTATATTATAAACTTAATAAATGCAAAGTACTATTTCTCTAATTCAAATATTACACCAAATGGTCACACTCTTTATGTCACTTCAATGCAATGAAACAAGTCAGCTCAAATTGAGAGGAAACATTTTGCAAAGCACCCTTATTTGACAAAGCATAAATATATAAATGTTTGGGATTTGCTCCGTGTCTGGAGGTTAGCTGTCTCAAAGACCAAAAAATGTTGGATCCGCTCTGACCTATTCATATTTCGATCCTATTGTTCTACTGCTGACTGGTTAATCGTTATAACAAAAAGGTTCTGTCGCACATTAGATAAAATCTAGCTCGTATTGAACATTTTCTTACTACTGATTTTGTTCTCTACCTCTATATATATATCATATTTATCCTAGTATTAAAAAATATTTTCAAAAATTTAATTAATTTTCTGCTAACTCCCAAAGTAGTTGGTGTTTGCAGCAAACACCAACTACTTTGGGAGCAAACAGTTTGCTTACTCTCTTGTTCGAGGCATTTCTACTCAGGTCTATTATTTCAAAATATATAGTTAATTTCCTTTATTTAAAAAGTTTTTCCCTCACAAATATTCTGCCATATGGTTGCAAAGTTTTTTTTACGATTCCGCCTTCAAATCAACTTCAAATCAAGCTTTTAAGTTTTTAAGTTTGACTTTCTCCAGCACAATCTTGATATTTTGAAGTTTCGTTTACGCGTTTGCTAAAGATTTTTTTTGATGTCTAACTTGACAACGTTAGAATTCAAAAATTCGTCTTTTTAGACGCAGTATTTATCATGTTTCAGACTGTAAGTCAATTTTATTACTCAAGTTATATAGCGTGGAAAAGATTTAACCAAGGTTATATCAGTTATTAAATTAGGATTATTAAATTAGGAGCTCAAATTTTATAAACTTCATAAAATTTGAGAGCTTGTTCACAAAAATGTAAGACATTCACTTTCATTTTTGTGAAATTTTATAGCAATTGTATTTTAACACTTTTTAAGAGTTTTTAAGGATTTAAAGACATATGATTGAATACGTGAGCTCCATTTGAGATAAGAGGTAAAAATGACTCCCAAATTTAGCATGTTTTAGAGCTTTGCAAGCATTAACTTATACTTTAGTTTTTTTACAAAAAGTGAATGTAATTAGGGTTGGTTTGACCGTAATGAATAACACAGCATGTTGAAATGTTTAACTTAAGTTTTAAATGAACGACTACTCGTATACTCGTATAACGGAAACAACCCTGCAGATCAGCAAGATTAACCTGCAATAAAGTTTTAGAAAAAAATTTATTATTATTAGCAACCATCTTATAAGTTTCAGTAAGTTAGGCAAAGCTATTTGTGTTGAAAATGAAGAGGTGTAAAGCTAAAACAGTACCTTGAGGAACATCACTGAAAACATCAAGCCAAACAGTGTCGTTATTGCTTATTATAATGCTTTGCTTTTTACCTACTAAAACAGAATTGATTCATTGTGGGAGTTATCAAAAAATCTTAATTTCAACAAATTTATGATGAAATTAAAATCTTTTGAAAAATCTTAATCTCAACGTTGATTTTTTTTGTCAGATAAAGAACTTTGGTTGGAAGCTTTGGCGAAATCGAGATTATTCCAATAAACTGGTTTCTATGGACAACAACACAATATCAAAAGTCTCTAAAAGATTAGTTACGCATGATTTATGATGATGAAAGCTATGATTAATTTTAAAGAGCATGTTATTATCGTTTTAAAATTTTATTCTCTACAAGTTTTTTGAAAGTTTTGCTTGCAACGAAGATTAGTGAAATAGGTCGCCAGTTTTTAGTAACGTAATTTTTAATCGGTAGTTTTTAGTAACGTATTTTTGTAATTTTTTGGTATCAGTTATGAATTAAAATGGTTTTATCATCAAAATAAATTAAACTCTGGTTTTTACAACTTTTAAATTAAACTTATATTGGATAACAATCCACAAATATTTCATAAAAATTGCTTTTATAAAACGGCTCAACATACTTACAAATATATTAAGAAACTAATAAAATTAAAAACACTATTGCCATCATGTTTCATTAAAGTTTAAAAAAAAATTCTTTTGGTCTTTATATGAACTCTGGTTTTAAAATTTAAATATTATAATGCAGAAGATCTTCTATTCTATGAAAGACAGTAATCATATTGAAGCACATTTCTCACAATGAAATAACTGTTAAATTTAACAATTTATATAATTAATTAAACCAAATCTGACCTGAGTGTTGAAAAGAAAGGCAAAAACAGTTTTAACTGATATACTTTTCTTGCGGATAATTGTGAAATGAATTTTGAAAAATGTATAATAACCATGGTTTAATGTTCTATGTACCATGGTAAATGATATTCTAACTTAAAAAATTTCACGGAGAACCGTTATAGAAATATTCGCGTGAAATTTAAAATTTATTGATGAATTTAAACTAAGATGAGAATAGTAGAGTAGCCTTGTTAGTAATAAGTAAAAATGTATTAGTACAAATTTACATAATTTTTTACTTTTCTTTAATATCTTTTTTTTTTAAACAAATAAATTTTAATGAACATGTTTTTATTTGTTGATAGGAACGCAAAACTTGAAAAAAAAAACAAATAGCATATTTAGTACATGTAATGACTAACCACTAACACAGCAACGCAGTTATTTTCTGTTAACAATAAACTAACTTAGAAAACAATAATTTTCAAACAATGTTAGAACATCGTTGTTTTGCAAAGAAAAGGTTAAGTAACTGTTTTTCGTCAAATTTATAAAAAGTTTAGTAACTAAGTTGTTTTTCATCAATTTAGTGACCTGTATAGACTTTTCCTACTGAATGTCTTCTCAAGTTGATCGATAGAGTAGTAATACAACATTTGTTGAATGCATTGTTTACAAATTATTTTTATTTATAAAACATCACAAAATTGTTCTATTTTAAGAAAATAATAAAATCCTCGGCGTTTCCCTTCCCCCATCTCTTATATAAATGGTAGAAAAAATTAATTAAGGTACCACAATAAGTAGGGTATGTGTAGCATTAAATCAATGATTTAAATTTGACAGGTGCATACTAACTAAGCGAACTCAAAGTTAAGACTAAGAATGAAAAAAGTAAGAGCATATATTTAACATTAACAGAATGTAAAACACGAATTTAATGTACTAGCGAAAAAGAAACTTTAAAAAACGCGGAACAGAATTTTATAGCACATAAATTTGTTCTGTAAAACACGGATTTCGGCGTACCTTTTAACACTATCGTTTCTTTAATTAAGCCTTGTAAAACGTTAAAATATAAATTTTCTTAATCCTATAGCATTCTATATTAAATAAACTTATACATTTAAATTTAGACATATGCTATGCTTTATGTGATAAGTTATACATTGATCAAGTTATGCTGTGACAAATTACGTAATTGTGACCAATTACGTTCAAGTTGAAGGTTAAATATATGCATACTTCTCCCTTGTTAACAACAAAAATGATGATTTACAAGTATTTAAACTTTTCATTTTCTTTTATATAACTGTTTTAAAGATTTTAACCAGTAATTAGTAAATAGTGCTAACCAAAATCAATTAGGGCACGTAGAAGTTAAGTGTTAAAATAGTGCTAAAATATTAACAGGTTTTCCTATATTTTTCTAATAAATAATTCCTAAATTTTTCTAATTTGAAATATAGTATTAACAACATATATATCTATAAATTATCCATTTAAAAAAAAACTCGGACGTAAATGCCATTTGATTTTAAATTTGCACGCCCAAAGAAAGCAGATAGGCCAAAAATATGGCTCGCGGAAAATGAAGATTTTTTTGTTTTTTGAGCGAAGATTGCAGTTTTGTAAAACGTAAAACAAAATTTGCCGTTGCTTATTCTTGACGTAAATAACGGCACCACCTTCTCTTATTTTAAACTTTCATTGTGAGTGAATGCACTAAAGGTTGTTAAGTTTTACTAATCGATGTAGTTAGTAAGTTAGTGATAAAAGTGCGTGAATCTTATCCACAAGCTGAGACGTAGCAACGTTCAGTTATGCAGCCCAGTACTTTTTTTTTTTAAATCAATATTTTCTTATTGTTCGTAAACCATTTATCAAGACTTGCTTTAAACTTGTTTAAGCATTTGGCTTCTACAACAATATCCGGAAGTTTGTTCCAAATTCGGCACAATCTGTTTGAGAAGAAATGTATTCTTGAGCTAACCGATGCACAAAAGTCATTTATTTCGCGAGGGGTGAAACACTGCATCCTGATTTTAAATTTAAGACCTCTAGTTGAGGAACATGGGTCATCTAATTCAACATTTGACTTAAAGACTGGTTTGACACTAAGATTGAAATACTATAAATGGTTCAATATCTTGTATAAGTGAATCAAGTCTCCTCGTTTTCTACTAAGATTTAAAGTCGTTAAACCCATTTTAACTAGCCACTTTTTATAACAAAGCATTCGATTTGAGTAAGGTATTTTCGTGGCTCTGTGTTGAACTCGTTCAAGCATCGAAATTTCAGCTAGATTTGGCAGACTCCATACTGGAGCCGCAAATTCAAGATGAGGTCGAACATAGGTTGTATACAAAATTTTCCCCATATCACAATCTCTACTATCATTTTTTAACAAACCTAGTTATTTTGAAGCTTTGTTAACACACGCTTGTGTTTGAGGATTCCATTTAGTATCCGGTTGTACAAAAATACCTAGATCTCTCTTTATTACAATGTGTGAGAGGTCATAGCTCATTCCATTAAAATTTAATGTGTATGATTTAACAATACCTCGAAGAACATTTTGATTGCCAAATCTCATCACCTTACATTTTTTGCAATAAAGTTCCATACGCCAATCGTTGTACCATTTCACAATGCTGTCAAGGTAAGTTTGTATTTCTGAGTTTTTATCAAGGGCAATTTCTTTGGCAATTAATTTTCTATCGTCAGCATACATTTTAAATGTGTTTTGCACAACTTTTGGCAAGTCGTTTATGAATAGCAGAAATAAAATGGGACCCAGAACTGAACCCCGAGGAACGCCACTGGTAACAGATACCCATTCTGAAAATGTATTACTAATAGTAACTCTTTGTTTCCGATTTGTAAGGAAACTTTTAATCCAGTTATATATTTTTCCTCTTATACCATATGCTTCAATCTTTTTCAATAACCTTTTGTGTTTTACTTTATCAAAAGCTTTTGAGAAGTCAAGATATATTTTGCATAACGGTTTACCCTATATATTAGCTATTTTATATATATATATATTTATATATATTTATATATATATATATTTCTATATATATATATATATATATATATATATATATATATATATATATATATTACCCTATATATTTACAAACAAAATATATTAAGGTTGGAAGAAGACAATGGTTTGTTTATAACAAAATTTAAGTATTGGCAGAAAAAAAATGATTTAGGTTGAATTAAATAATTTAAAACAAATCAAGTCAATAGAAGTTATAAAAAATTGAACTGTTGAATTCAATAAAGTCTCATGTAAAAAAGTGTTTAAAAAGAATATTTTTGACATACTAAGTCAGATTAAGTCAGACGATTTTTCTGAAAGTAAAAGATAGAGATTAAATAAAATGTAGGACCTTTTTCAGTAAAATGTAATTTTTTTAAACAGTTCATTGCTGAGATACTCCTCATTTAAGTTCTAAACCTTTTAAGAAAAAATCTCTATTTTATTAGATAGATTACTAAAAAGTAATCTCTGTTTGATATGAACATTCAAGCATCTGCAAAATATCAATTAAAATACTAAAATCTGAACAAACGAAATTTATTGAGCACCAAAACAACTCCAGATTTTAATTAGACATATGAGGGTGGTGACTCTTTTTTGATTTATCACTTTATTCACTAAAACCCTAAGCGAAATTCATTTCTCTTAGGGTTTTATGTCATAATGTTTGTAATGTTATCACATTAAATCAATATAGTTTAAATCAGCGTTTTTTGAAATTCTCCCGCAAGATTTGAACAATAAAAAAGCACGTAACCCGCACATAAATGAAAGAAACCAGGAATTTACGGAGACTAACCAGGAAATTACGGAATTTACCAGAAGTCAGGTGGTTTAACACCAGGCTCCGTAAATTTCTGGTTTCTTTATATTATTATTATTACTATACAAACGAAATTTTGCTTATATAATAGTTTAATAGTTTAAACTATTAAACTTTATAGTTTAAACTTGTTTAAACAAGGATAAACTTGCAACACAATAGCTTTCAATAGGTTATTACAAATGTAGTTCAAGGCCGTAGACAACTTTTTTCAATGTTTGAGCTAAGCAGCTTTGAAACATGAAGAAAACTCCATATTTAAGTATGTTCACACATATGAGGAATGAGGATTCTATGCAAAAATTGCAGTGATTGGAGACTGCGAACAACAAAATAACAAAAACGTTAGCCCTCCTCCCTTAGCCTTAAATAGAAGAATAATAGGTCAAATTTGTTTTTTTTTCAATCCTAAACTTAATTCATGTTCATCGAAGAATTTCAAATTTGATTCAATAATCTTTTTGTTGATCGGCTTTAATGACCTTATGAGATTTACAGCCCCCTCAATTTGAAGCGGCTGAAAACTTTATTCCTCATATATATGAACATACCTAAATATGGAGTTTTCTTCATGTTTCAAAGATGCTTAGCTCAAACATCGAAAAAAGTTGTCTACGGCCTTTTATTTACATATGTAATAACCTATTGAAAGTTTTTGTGTCACAAATTTTTCCCTAGTTTCGATCATATAATAGTAAAAGTAAAATGCTGACTTTCCTAAGAAATGCAGATTTAATTATAAGGTTTTATTATTTCGATTTGTATTCATTCCTATAAAATCGTTTTATATTACAAAAAGATTTCTACCACGTGAGCTTAAAATCTTATTATTCGTCGCAAACTACATTTTCATTGAGATTAACTAAACTCAAAGAAAAGAATGCTGTTATGCTGTTACATTACACAAATACTTAAAAGGATATATAGGTAAATTTTTTTTTAGCTTTCGGTTTCATAGAAACCGAAAGCAATAGCTGACACGGATTTTACATTTTACCTTGAAGCATGGATTAAAGTTCATGATTCATAAAATCGAAGCATAGATTAAAGTTCTGGATTCAATAAATCGACATCATTAAGGCGTATGTAAAATGAATTTACTTCAGACAATATTCTTTCTTCCATGTGGTAAGTGTTTTAAAATGTTTTCTATGTATTTTCAGTTTGACGCCAATTTTTTCCTCAAACTTAAAAGCCAAACCTTTCTTTAGCAATGTGTTTTTTGTGTTGGAGCCAAATAAATAATTTTCCGACATCAACCCAACGCTGCGACTTGTGCGCAATATCTTACATTGAAGCGTCAAAGTATGGATCTTCATTTAGTTCAACTGTGAAGATGTGTGCTTTATATAATTCAGAATGCGATACGTTGTGTCACGACTCTATTAAGTTAATAGCGATTATGGATTCTTCAATAAATGTTACTTCTTGTAAGGTCAGTCTTTTAATGTAAATAGTTATACAAGTTAATGTAGATGTTATTATTTTTGTCAAGTAATGAAATTTATTACATGGAAAATAGAGCAAATAATAAAAAATTAGGGCAATATAATAAATAAATTTAGCATTTTAATATAAACAAATGTATATAAATTTATGAAAAATAATATTTTCATTATATGCCTAATACTTTTAATTTATATAGCATTTTATACAAATGGATAAAATAAAAATTTAAAATCTGTTTTTTAGGCAACTTGTTGTCAAACTGATCTATGTAATAATGACGCTCTTCTTAACAACGTCCCTTATTACAATGGTGATATGCAAAGTACTGGTAATAAAAACACTCTTCCTAATAACGTCCCTTATTACAATGGTGATATGCAAAGTACTGGTAATAAAAACACTCTTCCTAATAACGTCCCTTATTACAATGGTGATATGCAAAGTACTGGTAATAATAACGTTCTTCTTAACAACGTCCCTTATCACAATGGTGCTATGCAAAGTAATGGAATGACATTTTTATACTGGAAAATTTTCATCGGAATTTTATTTGTTAGTTTAGGGCAGAAATGTTTACTTTAAATAAATAATCTTTTTTGTTTGATTACCCAACGTTTAGTAACAGGATGCTCTAACTATTCTTTATATATATATATATATATATATATATATTGTTTAAAATTTTGTCATTTTTGCAATGTGATTCCTAAGTTATATTAAGTCATTTTTATGTTCCGAAAGTACGGTTTTTCTCATTGTCACGTGATAAATAAGGTATTATTGTAAAACTTTTCATGTAACGTAAGTTAGCAAAAATATAATAAAGTTTTATTTTTTCTAAAATTTAATTGAAAAATTTAGGCTTTTTATTAATATATGTAAAAAAATTTTACATAATATGTTTTTACTTTGAAGGTTTTGAATAACGATGCTTAATTAAAGCACATTTTTATTTTAAATTTGCCGTGAGTTAAAACTACATGTTGTTATTAAAGTTCTGGCGCTTCTTTGTTAAGTTTTTATTTACAAAATAAACTACGTCATTATGTAATTCTCGTTGGGGACGACTGAATAAGCGCGAATTTCATAAGTGGGAACTGGCATAGGTGCGAATGGTGTAGCAGTATACTGTGGGTTCAAATTCACTTTTTCACTCTTCGAACATTTTTTGGCATCAAGTTTGACGTCGCTTGACGCTATCACTTCTGTTAACGTTATTTTTGACGCCACTTTTCTCTCGGAAACTTTTACATTTTTCGGAAAATGTTTGACAACCCATCAAGTAGTGACGTCTTTATACCGCTTATTGGCAATCACCCCCTTCATGGTTTAGTACTATCAAGCGGCCATTCCATGGAGGGGAGTTCCACATCTGGATTTTCCACTTGTTTTAATAAACTTGACACTTTGTTATTTTTACACAAGTAAATATTGAATTTACTAAAAATTTTTACAATTAGAAAATACGATTATACCTTTGCAAACGGAAGAAAAATGAACTTTAACACAAAAGATATTGTTAGCTATTTATCTTAAAAAAAAATACTGCTTTAAGTGACTGGTGGTCACCGGCTTTAAAATGTAAATGAAATCACCCTAATAAAGGTAATAACAATGTTTTATAGGTAAACGTGACGTTTACAGGTCCTATGGTATTTTCGGGAGCTTTGATTTCTATAACTAATGAAACACAAGAAGGACATGGTAATCACAAAAGTGACACAGAAAAAAAGAGGCCAATGCTATTACTAAAGAATGACGAAGACGGTATTAATGAATTTATTTCTTTATTAAACGAAGCTTTTATGAGTGAGACTAGTCAACGTCTCAAACGTGGTGGAGAATACTTAGAAAAAGTGAGAAAGAATACTAATGTAAGAGATATAACAAATACAAAAAAGGAAGGTGATCTTATCATTACAACACAAATGGCTGAAGAAATAAAGAATTTCTTCCTAATAGAAACAGATTACATTATTTTAGCAAAAGGAGTGATTATTGTTCCTAATTCTAAAATTGTAAGCATGGTTAAAGAAGGGCAATCAGTAATAAAAATTTTATTACTGATTGCCCTTCTTTAACTTTAAAAGTAAATGGGAAGATAATTTCAAACTATAATATTAAATATTTAATCGAAAAAAAGTGAAAAATTGATGCTATCGTTCACTTTGAAAGCATCTGTATGAGTTCTATGGGAATTTCACTTCTTCTTTATGCAAAAGCCGTAGAAAAAACAGAAGAGTTTTTATTCTCAGACCTTGAGTGAAAAAAAGGTAATTATGAAATTTTAAATTAGAGGGAAACATTATGAAATACATAGTTGAAAAAACATACATAAATTTTTTCCAAAAGATTAAAATATGGATTTCAGTAAAATGGAATTTTTTTTTAGCAAAAGCAAAATAACGAAAAATTAATAGAAATAACTGACTTTTAAATTTTTCCTATAAAATTTAAATAATATAGATAAACAATATTTTTCTTTATTCTCTAGGATTGTGGTCCATTAATTCAAAGAAAACAACAAAGACCATCATCTCTATTTTATCCAACTGTTTGCAACCCTTATTCTTGATTTAAAGTATGCAAAATAAAGAGGCCAACTAACTCACATACTTCAGCCGCATCGAAACTTCCTTTGGTGACCTAAAAAATAATGATCTCCAAGTTTTTTGACCATGATACTTTTGTGTTTAGTAAGCAGTTCAATAATTTTCTTGAGTGATTAATAATATCTAATGTTTTTTCTGAAATTTCTGTAAACTGTTTAGCGTGATTAAGTGAAGTTTGAACTAATTCGTTAGAGATAGAAAGATAGAATTCTTCGATATCAAACTGGATGAAAGAACAGTTGTGTTTGTCTTTAATATTGCCGAACCAATTTATTGCGTTATCCGTATTATGCCATCGATTAACAAGGGTGACTTTTCTCACTTTATTGTTGATGCTATCTAGTAAAATTTTACTCACTTCTCCAAGTTTTGGTTTAGATGGAATAACTATTCGAAATTTAGTATTGTTGGCAAAATCATCTTTGCGATCCTTATTCCTTATAAACACGGTATTCATTGCAAGACATTCCATTCTGTTGTCGATACCTAAGTCTTTAGGAATTACTTTAGCCGCCTTGTTAATCTTATTGTATTGCAAATTAACAGTGTTTTTGTAAGTTCTGGTTACGTTTTTATTGTAAAGTTTATTGTAAGAAGTTTTTTTAAGCTCATAAATATCATGTAATTTGTCCGCAAAAAGAAACATTTTTACTGATGATTTAATTTTGTAAATGTCATTATTTAGTTGTTTTTGAAACCGGTTGTAGGAATTAGAAAAAGAAAAACTTTGTATAATTTTAAGTAAATCGCTTTGAAATTTTGAAATTGATCCGAATGTTGTGGTAGACAATTTCTCGTTTTAAAATTATAGTGCTCATCTGGTTCTTGGTTAAGATTTTTTACGCAAACTCGAGCTTTCCATCTCCATTGCTTGATCACTAGTTCGACTTTCTTAGTTAAGTGTTTAAGATTTAATTAATTTGTTGGTATTGGTATGTTCTTCATTGAGTAGTTAAAGGAATGTTGTTCCATATTCTAAAATTGCTTATAGAATTATTATTATTATCTAAAAGCACCGATAATAATTAATATAAAGCTTAATCCCCAATTTTCGTAAAATGTAAAAACCAACGTCGCTAAAAATTTTATATATCTAATTGAAAAGCGTTTTCCAAAAACACATAAGTATTGCAAAGTGTTTAATAGGAATAATTTAAAGGTCAGTTATAGCTGTTTTCCCAGCATCACCAATATTATTTATTCACAAAATAAAAAAGTATTAACAAATGTTTCCAACACAATTGTTCCAACCTGTAAATGCCGGCAACCTTCACAATGTCCACTGCAAGGTATATGTCTTAGTAAATATATCATTTACGCGTGCAATGTAAAAACATCACCGCAGGATAGTGGTTTAAATTATATTAGTTCAACGGAGAACACCTTTAAAGATCGCTGGTACAAACATAAAAACTCCTTTCAATACAAAAGTAAAGCTAATGTCAGAGAACTTTCTAAATATATCTAGGAAATAAAAAAAAATGGACTTTCAAATTATATTCTTACGTGGAAGATTATTAATAGTACGGAACCTTTTAAACCTGGAAGAAAGTCAGGTAATTTTTGTTTAACGGAGAAATATTATATCATTACCTCATCTTTAAAATTATTAAATAAACGAAATGAATTGATATCAAATGCCACCACAAAAACAAATTTGTTATCCGACACTTTAACGTCATCGAAGCTAACACTGTATTACATTTTTGTATATAGTTTTTGTAGTTGTTATGGTTGTTTGTAACGTCTGATGATCGCATTAAGCGTGAAACTCCGAGTAATGTTACAAATTTGATTGTACTTTATTATTATTCTAATAGAATATATATATATATATATATATATATATATATATATATATATATATATATATATATATATATATATATATTTATAATTTTTTTAAAGTCATTATCTTTTGAGTATTAATTGTACTTATAATAATATTTTACAATTTTATTATAAGTACAGCTAATACCTAAGGTAGAAGCCCCCCCCCCATACCCCTAAAAACATCCAAAATGTAAAAATATATTATGAACTTTTTTAGACATAAACATTACCACAGATTTTATTTCTGTAACTTATTTGTCTTGAAAATCATTCTTAACTGCAAAATTTTTAGTTTTTTTATGGGTTATATCATGTTTCGATTTATCGAGAGCTTTACTTTTCTGTTGTAAACTTTTTTTTCTCAAAGTTGTTTTTAAAAATGTTATTTGGGTTAGGATGCTTTATTCTGTTGTACTTCTTGTTCAGCTTAACGAAAACAAGCGCGACTAGGAGACAAAAACACGCTTTAGTAAAAAATATTTAATTAAGCAAAAGATGTCAAAATTGCAGAGTAAAAGCTCAAAGTTGCAAGAAGAAGACTTGAAGAAAAAGACTTGAAGAAGAAGACTTGAAGAAGAAAACTTGAAGAAGAAGACTTGAAGAAGAAGAAGACTTGAAGAAGAAGAAGACTTGAAGAAGAAGAAGACTTGAAGAAGAAGACTTGAAGAAGAAGACTTGGACCCTTTCTTGTTAAAATGTCGTTAAATTGTGAATAAGAGGTTGTTGTTAATAGTGTAAATAAAAAATCTCCTCTAATTGCAGTTATTTTAATAAACACTGACACTGATTGAATGTTTAAAATAAAAATTACGCATCTGATACTGCTGTAAATATTTCAACATCAAATTCTAAAATACAACAAATTGATGTAGTTGAATCTACTTATAAAAATCTACTATCTGGATATAGCAATATAAATGTGAAGTTATAAATGAAGAATAGTTATCTGATATTTTTGGAGAACTTGCTTATCCGTTGTGCCACTATGCAAAATCCCTTGTGTTGTCTGACAACTTTAAATGATCCGCATGGAATTAATAGATACCACAATTGATCATATATTTGGATGCATAGTTATTTTGGTGTTGCAATTAGAAGTAATGTAGGGGATTTAGCTTCTATGAAAACAGATGTTCTGACATCTTTTTATCATGTTGCTTCAAACAAGAAAAAGAACCTGCGTTTTCCACAATGCCCAGAAGGAGTTAGGATTTGGTGCAAATATAGTTCAGATAAAGGCAATGGCACAAATAATTAAAAACCTGGACCAAGTTTATCAATAAATATTGTTTATAAAATCAAACCAATCTTTGAGGAATTCAGTGCTGACAAACAGTTGGAAAATTGCTTACATGGTGAGACACGAAATCCTAACGAAGCGCGGTGGTACAGAGTGTGCCAAAATAACAAACAATCATTGTCGGCATTACACGGTGAAAATTTGTCATAATGATGGAGATATGTTCATTAGAGGAAATATCTAGTTAAAAAAAAATTAAACAATAATCGAAGCGTTTTTTATGCAGTTATTTTCGCGTTAATTTGACATGTGTTCCAAAACGCTTTTTTGCATTTTTTATTTATCAACTTTCTTACGCTACTACTGTTTTAAATTAACTTTATTTAATTTCATTTTAAAATATATTATTTTAATTA
>NC_088920.1:27992500-28087500 GCF_038396675.1 Hydra vulgaris
TTTTAATACTGAAAATTTAATGATTTTCATAAAGCCTATGTCGTAGCTTCACACTCTAAGTTTATGCTGTAGCATTACACTTTGAAGCCTTGGCTTTACTTTTAATCTTTCGATAAACCCATCCTTAAGATAATCCATATTTGTAGCTGTTTGTTTTGCCATAACAAAGTGCCAAAAAAAACCCTGAATAATCATTAGTGTAGACCCTGGCTAGTTGAGCATAAAAGCAAATTAGGCAATTAAAATATCTCATAAACTACGTATCAAATGACAAAACATTTAATAGATGAATGCTAGAGAATTAAAACGTCAACACAAGGCACAACAAAAGATCGCTGGATAGCATTTGAATAAAATACATGGGCATTTTTTCTATTTTAGACCAAAAAAGTAAAAAAATTATTTTCGATTTTTTTCTCATATATGTTTATAATTTTTTTTCTGCTCTGCCATCATTTAAGTGTTGAAATTTTACCAATATATCGGACTTTTAATTAGAATTAGCCGTTTTTTCTTACGTCTTACTGTTTGAAGTCTAACTAATGCGTCTACTCTTTAAAATTTAATGACGTCTAACTAATGCGTCACCTTGTCTAGTAGTGGTAAATTAAACACCTTTTGAAAAAATAGATAAAACTGAACTATTAAACACAAAGAAATAACTTTGATGAGAAATAATTTTGCTTTACAGTATTTATATATATTTTTAAAATTAGTATTTTTTAATTTATTCTTGAAAGTTCAAGGTATAAAACGATAATTTTATATTTTATGACACTTTTTTACTATTTAATTTTTTCTCCATTCTTACTCACTTTATTAAAGTGCATAAAATAAAAATTTATAAACACAAACTTACAGTTAGTTACAGTTTTACCGATGATTCACCAAGGAATAAATTCACCAAAAATTAAATCCGACGCACCGTTTATGAGATCTGTTAGAATTAGTAAAAGTTGCTCAACTAGCCCTGCTCTACCCTTCACAATGATAATTCTGTGACAGAACAAAAGATTGGCCTTAAAACATTTAATACTTCTGCAATGTGTTAACCAACATTTAATCTAAGCTTGATTCCTAGCCCAATAGCAATTTGTCAAAGCGTCAGTTTCAAATAAAAACGATTTGGTTGTATCAACAATTGAAAAAAAAATTAGCCATCGATTCCAGTGGTATCCTTATCGATTGCAGTGGTATCCTCATAGATTGCGGAGATATCCTTATCACTTTATTCAAAACTTCATAATGAATTATAAAAACAGTTACAAGTAACTTAATTCTGCGTTATAAACTGTTATAGAGATTGAGCAAAGAGAGGTTAGGCTCAAAATCGTCGTTTTAAAACCCTCATATTACTATGATATATCAAAAAACAGGAAACTTCTAATAAATCAAACAATATTTTAAGTGCTGAATAACAAGTTAGTAATAATACTTTTAAATCTGACATTTAAATTAATTTAAATCGTTAAAAAATGACATACATGGTCACTAAGCAATCAAAATGCGTGTTTCATGTCACGAAAAAATTTTTTATCGCAGAAATGTTTACTTTAGATAAATTTTTTTGTTTTATTTTACTACCCAATATTTTTTTATCCATATATTGTTTAAAACTTGTTGTTTCTGCAATGTGATTTCTTCTAATTCATTTATGTTATTTTTATACTTCCGAAAAATACGGTTTTTTTCATCACTGCTTGATAAAAAGGTATCATTGTAAAGTGTTTTTTAAACAAGATTTTATTTGCCCGATCCGAATTAATTTAGCGTGAAAATGGGGCTAGCATATTCAAGTTGTTGTTGGTCAAATATAATACTTTATAAAATATCAAATTTTCAAGAAAATAACGGAAGAACTATTGCAATTCTCATGTAACATAAGTTAACAAAAACATGATATAGTTTTGTTTTTTCTAAAATTTTGTTAAAAACTTGAGTTTTTTAATAATAAATGTGAAAGGGTAATACATGTTACGTTTTTAAATTTAATGTTTTGAATAAGGGTGCTTAGTTAAAGCACAATTTCATTTTAAATTTGTGTAACGTAAGTTAAAACTACATGCTATTACTGTTAAAATTACATGCTATGGAGAAAATTTTAAATTATAATATTATATATTTAATCGATGATTTAAAAATGATGCTATCGTTCACTTGGTAGCATCTGTATGAGTCCTATGGGAATTTCACTTCCTCTTTATGCAAAAACAGCCATCGTAGAAAAAAGAGAAAAAGAGTGTATTTGTTTTCTGACTTGAATAAAAAAAAAATACAACGAAATTTTAATTTAGAGGAAAACATTATAATATATATAGTTGAAAAAAGGTATATGAATTTTTTCCAAAAGATTAAAAAGTGGGTTTCACTAAAACGGAATTTTTTTCGACAAAAGCAAAAAAACAAAAAATTAATAGAATTAACAGACTTGTATAGAAAAGAGTTTGATAGCTATGTTAAAACTTTACATGGTTATCAAATATTTCATTTTCGAAGACATTTTGTAAGAGTTATTAGTGAAGCAGCCGCTTGGGAATATGTTTCACCTATTAGAAAAAGAAAATGTAGACAAACTGAATTATTTTGTTAAAATGAGTCTTAATTTTAAAAAGAACTTTAAAGAAATAACTCAAAGTAAGATAGATCAATTTAAACGTGAAGAACAATCACCAGAGCCGGTCCTAGCAACAACAAATGAAATTCTTGACTATTAAACTAATGATCTTACTAAAGGGCATATACTAACTTTTTTGCGTGGAGATTTAAAAAAAATGTAAGGTATCAGAGAATATTGTTAATATAGCTTTCACTATAGAGAGAAAAAAGTTAAAAAGACAGCTTTTGAAAGACCAACCAATAAGAGAGTGATTATTTTAATATATATGATCTAAAAATGGACCCAGTAAAAGCTCAAACTCTTACAGATCTTAAAGATTTACGTCGCAATAAAGTAATCACTCTTGCTCAATGGCGAGAAAAAGTTGGAGCATTAGTAGCGCCAGTTTAGAAATCAACTTTTCAGCTAGTTCCTTAGCCAGCTCCAGGGACAGCCCCTCGGCCTGCACCTAAGCTAGCTCCTCGGCCAGCTTTAAAGATTGAAGATCCACCAAAGTTGAAACTATCTTTAAAAGAAATAAATGCATGGTTAATGAATTGGGGTTTAAAATTAATATTACCAGATCTTGAAATTAGCGAACAAACAAATCAGCTCGTGGATTATATAGCTAAATTGCCTGTAAACCACAGACTTAAATCTGATGCATTTTTATTTATAAGAGAATTTTAACCTAAAAATGAAGAGTTCATAGAATGCAAGATTGAGCAGAAAGTAACATTAATTTTAGTTGCTGAACTAGAAGTAACATCGCTTAATGGTATAACTGTAACACAAATTGTTTACCTACGCTCAGATGTTGCGCCTATTCTTAATAAAAATGACATTACAGATTTTATTGATACAGCTCCAGTAAAAGTTAATGAACTTCTCAAAAAGTTTACTTCTGAAGGTTCAGGTTGGCAACTTAATCGTTGTGAATCGTTACACATTGGATTTGCAACATATACTCCATTCAAAGGTAACTCATATATTAGGACTGCAAGCTGCATTCCGTTGCGCTGCGTTATCAATGTTAAAAATACTGATAACTGCTGCTTTGAGTGGGCTATTTTTAGCGCGTTACACCCAGCAGATTCTAACCCTCGCCGTATTTCAAAGTACGAGAACTAGCTTGGAGAGCCTAATTTTGATGGAATTAATTTCCTAGTAAAAACAAGCGATGTTGCAAAATTCGAACGAAGTAACCCAACGCTTAGAATTAAATGTTTTTACATGGAAGAATGGCTTTTATCCATTAAATATTAGCAATGAAAAAAATAAAGTTAATGTAGATCTTCTACTTATTCAAGAAGATTTAAAAATTGCACTATGATTGGATGTTGAATTGCGCTATGATTGGATGTTGAATTGCGCTATGATTGGATGTTGAATTGCACTATGATTGGATGTTGAATTGCGCTATGATTGGATGTTGAATTGCACTATGATTGGATGTTGAATTGCGCTATGATTGGATGTTGAATTGCACTATGATTGGATGTTGAATTGCACTATGATTGGATGTTGAATTGCACTATGATTGGATGTTGAATTGCGCTATGATTGGATGTTGAATTGCACTATGATTGGATGTTGAATTGCACTATGATTGGATGTTGAATTGCGCTATGATTGGATGTTGAATTGCACTATGATTGGATGTTGAATTGCGCTATGATTGAATGTTGAATTGCACTATGGTTGGATTAAAAATCTGGCTGGAATGGTTTATTATAATAGTGAATATAAAACAGCAAAATACCCTTGTTGTCGATGTCTTCACGTATTCAGCACTGCTGACTTTTTGAGAGGTCAATGCGAGGGTTATTTAAGGATTGGACACAAATTACATAATAAATATCCTCTCGCTCCAGAGAGTATGATGGTTAAATAAGAAATGGCTGAGTGAATACCAGAAACAAATGCTAGAAAAGCCTGAGGCAAAAATCACAAAATGTGAAAAGCTTGTTCCAAATTTATATATATATATATATATATATATATATATATATATATATATATATATATATATATATATATTCATATTCTAGAATTAATATATATATATTCATATATATTAAGTCTAGCGAAAATATTAAAAAGCTTATTATTGAAATTATTAAGGTTTTAAAGTTTATATTAATGATTTTAAATAAATAAAAATTAATGAATTGCAAATTTATTCAAAAAAATGGTTTTTGGCTCATAATCAAGGTGTCGATGATATACTTCTAAAGGTTATTTTCTAAAATTAATACTTTGCAATAGCAATTAAAAATTAACCTACCTAAAGTAATTTTGTTTTTGTTTTTAATATTGAATAAAATAAACACACTTGTACAAAACAGACAAACACTACTTTTAAAAAGGTCCGTCCATAAATTAGGCCAGGCTAAATTTCACTAATAAACAAAACAAAAAAGATTAAAAGTGTCCCCTCGCAGAGCTTTAAGTTTATTAAAAAATCGAAGTTGCGCAATAATTTTAATGAAAATCTCCGCGTAAAAGAGTGTATGATCTAATACTTCTGTTTTTTAAATAAATTTAGCGTTGCGTAATTCATGGACGATCTCAAAGCACAGAGCAAACCATCTTTGTTGGGTGAAAGTACATGGCACCTAAATTACTGAGAAACAAAAATTAAAATCAAAATATTTGGTCCAAAAAAAAAAAAAGAATTGGAAATTTTGCTATATTTTTGCCTAAAAATGAAAACGTTTTTCAAAATTGTGAAAAAATAAATAGGAAGGATTTGCTCTGAAAATTTTACATAATGAATTAATATGCTTTTAATTTTTTATTTTGAAATTTTAGTTCAATAAAAGCAATTTTAGTTCAATGAAAAATTTCACCAAGAAACATGGTTATTTTTAGTTCATCAAGATTTTAGCAGCAATGAAAGTGAAATTAAAATTTAAAAGAAAAAGATTTTATTTTTTGAATTGCTGAAAAACTGTTTGTGTTTTATGAATGAAAAAATATTCTAATGAAGTCACTCCTTTGATAAAGGATCGAATAAGAATTGGCTATCATATTATTCTTGACTTATCAGATGAAGGCACACCTTTTGGAATACACTCTTCTTGTCAAGTTTTGCGACTTAAAAGAACACAAGTTACATCGGTTCAAGTCCCAGCACTCTTTAATTTTTCTTCCATTCAGCGAAAACCTAGTACACGTGACATAGTCTGTTATTGTGTCATATTTCAAATTGGTTGTTCCAAACTGAATGAAAGAAGCCCAATTGCAGTCAAAAATAATGAAGATCTCATTGCGATCAAGAAGATGTCCAACTTGCCAAAGTCTCATTATCAAAGATGCCTCATATCTGCAGTCAATACACTTTCAGAGAAAATATTAAAAAGCTGACATCCAAAGATGTAAAAACAGCAGAGCATAATCCTTTCAATGCCAGAACTTCCAAAGAAACTTTACCCGATAGAACTACTTGCATTGCCAAAACAATGGAGGGCCATCATTTCCTTTGAATGTTTAGTATATAGTTTACAACTATACATACTAAACTATATATGGTTTAGGATATAGTTTATAACTGTATATTATATAGTTACAAAAGTCCCAGGAAGTCTTGCTTTTAGTTGCTTTTTTTTTTTATAATCTGCATTGAAAGCTTCCTTCCTGTTTAAATTTATTAATAGGAAAGTCTATAAAGTTCTGGAATAAAATTTTATTTTTTTTCTTTCCATATAATAGGCCCCTTAAACTCCAGACTTTTTTTTGATTAGCCAGCATTAGCAACTAAGAGTCTCAGTTTTTCAGACTTTCAAGTCAGCTAAACACAGACCTGTCATATGAACGACTTGCTTTTACTATCAACCAAGTCTCCCGTACCGAATTAGTGTAATCTAATTTTGAAGCCAAGCCAATTAATTATAGTAAAAATAACTTTTACTCTCAGACGCTCCAATTTAAAAAAAGCAACAAAGTCCTTGCGTATGTATGTTTCCTATCAACAATCTTAGTACTAGGATTAGTTGCTCTGGTGAGAATTAATTGCATCTGCAATAAAAAATATTTGGTTTCTTTTACTTCTTTTTTTATAAAAGCTTGTACCATACTTTTTCGTAAAACCGGGATAATCTCATTTTAACCCTTTGCTGAAATATAACGAATATTCTTCATTTTTCGACTT
Source organism: Hydra vulgaris (assembly GCF_038396675.1). Lineage (NCBI taxonomy): Eukaryota > Metazoa > Cnidaria > Hydrozoa > Anthoathecata > Hydridae > Hydra > Hydra vulgaris. The sequence goes on from NC_088920.1 coordinate 27,999,250, forward strand.
AATAAATGCTGTTGCAATTCACTGTTAAAATTTCCCGTTAAATTAAGCAGTGAAAAAAAAATTACGAATGTTTCCAAGTTTATCTATATTTTCAAGCGTTTAACGCCGAGGTAAACATTGTTTTCTACAATAAATAACAGCATTAATTATACATTTTAAAGTTCGCGTATTGCATTTGATTCGTACAGCTAGTTCTTTACTTAGTTGACTGTCTTAGTTGACTGTCTCTATTAGAAACATTTTCACTTGTTGATTGAATTGTATAATATTAGTCCAAAAAACGTTTGTGATAAACTCAAAAAAAATTAGATTTTCACAAAAATTTTTGTGATAATCTAACATTTCCTTAAGCTCATTCCAATTATAAAAAGGTTTGTTAACGAAAGACTCCTTATTGTCTTTTTTATTTAAAAGCAAAGCACATGGGCCGCAAAACAAACCTTGCTGTAAACAGAATAGCTAGCCCAATAAACATTCGGCCATCCTTTTGATCAAAAATATTTCGGAACGTCTGTTGATATAATACATTTTGTAATATATTGAATTTTGATTTCAAGCGAGATCTTTATTATATTTTGCTCAATAGCCTTTATGTTCAAAGTAGACGTAATGACATTTCCAATGTAAAAATTATGAGCGTTCTTAACACTAGATATAATTTTCAAGCGTTCTTTAGCTATTTGAATGTTGTTTTGTTGATAATTGCTAGTCCCAATAAAGAATGTAGACGATAGTTCGTTTGACTTTTTTTCCAATGAAGTTTGTGAAAACTGCTCGAACTTTCCGTAAACAAGTCAGGAAAAAATGTCTTTAAAAGATGTTGATATTTTGTTAAGAAAAAATACTTCCAACTCTCCAGGTTATACCGTGAGACTCACGGTTTGATGCAAAGGGCGGATTTGCTTGATGAGATTGTTGGCCTTTATGTTTTCGTGGCGTTACTGGCTTTACATTTGATTTTTTCGGCAAGAATTGATACATGCTTATATATTCATTTTGTTATATTTATATTTCACACACTTAAAGACACATATAATGTCACCAGGGGCGGATTAGGCCACCGGGACACCGGGACATTTCCCGGTGGGCCGTCAGCAATACAACATTTTAAAATTTTATAATATTTTAATACGTATTTTCTTTAATTTTTTTAAATAAATTTCTAGAATAGTAATAAAAAATTGTGAGTTGAAATTTACTTCAGATTTTGCTTTATTCAACTTTGTTTTCACTATAGATTATTGTTTAAATAAAACGAGTTAAATAAAAAAGCGTTAAATAATTTATTATACATATCTTATATAGAATTTTTAATTTAATGTAACGCTTCTTTTATAATTTATTATTTCAATAAACATTTTCTAAATCAAAACAATTTAATAAATATAATATAAAATATCTAACAAAAAAAGTAATTAGGTATTTATATAAATATTGGTTTTTTATTAATATGGTATTTTACTATTTAAAAATTAAAAGTAATCTATTTATATTTTATATAGTATGTATAATATTAACAAGAAATCCCTACACAGTTTATAAAAATAAATATGAATGATTTATTATTAATGAAGATGTACGTTTATTTTAATAAATATGTAGGTTTAATAATAATGTAGGTAATAATAATGTAGGTTTAATAAAATGTAGGTTTATTTTAAAAGATATTAAAATTAGTATATTCTAAAATTTTAAGTTATATTCTTTAAAAATAATCAGATTAACAAACTTCACACAAATAACAATACAGTCGCAGGTCTTCCATTCATAACACTTATTTAAAAATAATCAATAAAAACTATCATAGTAGTTAAAAGGCTAATACAAATGTTTATTTTTTTATTTTTTTACCGGTTTGATTTCTAAGCGAAAAAGTGGACATGAAAAGTTACGTGAGAAAAACATAAAGCTTCTGCGAGAAGATGCTAAAACAACTAAAAATCTACTATCCATGTTTTCTAAACTGAATTCAAATACCCTGCAACACCATGCTGATGCTGAGCCTGTTGATGAGGTTCAATCTCACGTTGCTAAAAAGACCCAAACAAACCTTGATGATGAAGATGGCGTTCATACTGACACTAATGAAATGACCCAACCAATCCTCATTCTAAACATCACAGCTTCTTCAAGCATGGTTGAACCTACTGGTGATAACGAAAAAACTACTAACCGAGTGAATGATTGGTTTAATAAGCCTCACCTGAATGAACTGACAACTTTCTATAAATATCACCCACATCAGCCTGAAACACGTCACTTTAATTCAAAAATGATATATTATCGTCCTGAAGATGGTATGCAGCTTATGTTTCTTTCATTTTCAGAAGAAGAAGAGTGCCTGTTTTGAAGTGTTTGTTTGGCACATGGAAATGAGAAGCAGAAACCAAGTTCGTTTGTAACAGGTTTTAACAGTTGGACTCATATTCATCAACGTATTGTGGAACACGAATCGTCAAAGAGACACCAAGAATGTGTCGAGGCTTATCTACATTTCTCTGCTAATCGAAACATTCTAGATATGGTACAAGGTCAGCAATATAGTCTACGAAAACAGCAAGTTTTACATCGTAGATTGATCGTGGACAGAGTAGTGTCAACTGTCAAAGTGATTGGTAAACGTGGTATGCCATATCGAGGTAAGGCTGGTTGCGAAGCCGTCAATGTTTTGGCTAACGACAGAGTGGATCATGGAACATTTCTTGAAATCGTGATTCTTGTTGCGAAGTACGATGAAATTCTAAAAGCACATTTGAAGGAAATTATCGACTAAGGCATGCTGAATGATAAACAGGATAAGAGGAATAGAGCTAACAGAAATACTTTCATTTTCAAATCCACTGTAAACCAAATTATATTAGGAATCGCTAAATTAATGAAAAGTGCCATTGCTGAAGAAGTACAACAAGCGGGAATATTCTCAGTGCAACTTGACACAACTCAAGATGTAACACAAGCGGATAAATGTGCGATAGTCCTGCGATACGTTACCGACAAAGTTGAGGAGCGACTTATTGGTGTTGTCGATTCACATTCTGGAAAAGGCAGTGATCTGTGCAAATTGATGTCAAATGTTTTGGAACAAAATGGCATTGATATTACTAAATGTGTGTCAGATAGTACTGATGGCGCGTCTAATATGGCCGGGGCATACAATGGATTTACTACATTCTTAGAAAAAGCGTCTCCTGGACACATTCACACATGGCATTATACGCATGTTTTAAATCTGGTCGTATGTGACGCCACCAGCAGTAATAAAGCTTCAATGACACTTTTTGGTATACTTCAAAAGGCTGTATGTTTTTTCGTGAGTCCTACTTGAGAATGGACCTTTGGACTGATCACATGAAAGAAAAAAATGGCCAAAACATTCACAAACGATTAAGTGTTATCGGTGCTACTAGATGGGGGTCCAAACACGATGCCTTTCAAAAGTTTTTTGGTACGTTTCGCGACGGTTAAGGAGCATTATACACAGACGTCGTTCAAGTACTGGAAATAGCAGTCTCTTCCACTAAATTAAGTGTTGAAGCACGCTATGATGCGCAGTGTCTATTAACATCCTTATTGAAGTATAAGACTGTACTGACGGGATTTGTATATCTAAGAATAATGGAGTCAACCACACCACTGTCCAAATACCTACAGACGTCTGGATTGAATTTCATAAAGGCGTTTGAGATGGTTAAAGTAACTATTTCAGAAATTCAGACTCAATCACGCAATTTTGATCAAGTTAAGGTGGCTGCAGACCATTTCATTAATGTGTCCGCAACCATTCTTGACGAGAAAGAATGTGATTGTGTTAGACAGACAGATTTGCCAATGGTACGCAAAAGATTAAGAAAAGTAATGGCAGGAGAATTAGCAAATGATGATCCACTTACAGATCCTTTAAAAAAGTTTGAAGTAGAGGTCCACAATGGTATTCTAGACACAGTGTTAAGAAGTCTGTCGACTCGGTTTGCATCACACGGTGAACTGTACTCTGATATGAGTTGTTTTGACCCCAACGGATTTTCTGAGTTATTGGAATGTAATATTCCAAAAAAAGCCCTTCAGAAAATCTCATGTCATATTTCGGCAACAGGTGTGTAAATTTACTTATAAATATAATTGATTGGTTTCTTGTTAAATTTTATTAGTAATTGCTTAAGTATTTTTGTTTTCCAAATTGGTAAACTTCATTAAATTTTTAATTAGCATTAGATAAGGTTATCTCTTTTGTTCTTTATTTTGAATATTTATAAGATTATCTTTATCTTTTTATATTTTAGGCGAAGAAGCGCAGCTGTTGCTTGAGCTGTTGGACTTTGCAAAAAAGTGGCCAGTTTTGAAAAAAAACATTGGAAGAGAGTTACGATTGTTCTGATCAAATCACGATTGATGAGGATGAGGTTGAAAATGAAGATGACGCCACCAACCATAAATGCGGCCCTCTAAAGAAGTGTCGCTCGTGCATTTACTATTGCTACCATGTGCTTCGAAAATATAATCTTTACGGCAAGAGCTACTGCATGCTGCACAGGGCTTACAAATTCATGCTCACAATTTCAATTACCCAAGTGGCTTGTGAGAGGAGTTTCAGCAAGTTGAAATGTGTCAAAACAAGATTGCGAAGTCAGTTGACAGAAGATCACTTGGACTCACTATTGATGATGTGCATTGAAAAGGACATATTGAGTAACATAACCAACGATGAAATTATTGATGAGCTTGCTAAATTGAGTGGTGAATTAAAAAAGTTACTGTTTTTATGATTTTTAGTTTTTGTGATTTAAATATGAATTTATAATACAAATATAACACATGTACTTAAATGACATTTTATTGATTTTAAACAAGTGTATACAAGTCCTTATTGTTCAATAGTGTTACAAAAGTATTTAAAAGTGAGGGGTTACAAGCGAATACGATTTAAAAAAAAAGGTCACTTGGTGGGCCTTTTTCATGATAGAATTTCCCGGGCCTTTTCAAAAGCCTAATCCGCCCCTGAATGTCGCTATAGTTTTCCTATAACTTAACAATTAACTCGCAAAGAAATCTTATAGTTTGCTCTTGTGTAACTAGATATATAAGTTATAAAAGTCAAAACTCCCGAACGCAAACCAATTTTTCTTAATTTTCAAAACTTTGTTACTTTGTTTGCAATTCTAAACATAAATTTTGTTTAGAATTGTAAATTTTTGTTGCTTTCTTTGAGGTTTTTATCAGCTCTTCAGGTGGTTTTTTTTTTTTTTTTATCAATGTGTGTTATTAATTATGTCATAATTAAGTTATGTTATCTATTCTTTCATAATAAATTAAAATAAGTTTTTTATTTATTAAACATCACTGTTCATACTATTTTAACATTTCTTGTTTGAAAAAAAGTTATTTTTTAAAATTTTTTACATTTGTTCAGGTTTTTGAGTAAATCTCAAGGCTCTTTTTAAGGTTTTCTAGGTTTAAAAAAAAAAGATTGAAAGGTCTGTACTTGTGATTGATCTTGTACGAGTTCTATTGAAGACCTGCTCATGTTTTCATTTTGCATCTTTTTTTATAAAAGTAAGATTTTATTTTGACGCATTCTTTTGCAGATTTCAACCTTTTTAGTTTTTAATTACGTGCTTTCTCAGTCCCACCTTTTATGACTTTTTGATACATATTAAGCTAAATAATTTATAGGAATAAAAAAATATATATATTGAATATAAGTAAATAAATTTACTTATATACAATTTTTTATTCTAAATTTAGCATTCGTATACAAATGCTAAAAAATAAAGTAAAAACAAAACGCTTGAAAAAAGTACTTAAATTTTAAGCAATAAGACAAGGGTAAAACGTTGTGTAATGCAATGTTTTCTTATTATAGCTTCACCATATTCACTTTTTTGAAATAATATAATAGTTAAAATTTATCAGATGTTTACCTTTTAAATCATAAACTAATTAATCTGGCACATTAAAACCTACAAATTACAAGAGACAGTTTTACAAAATCAATTTAAGTTTAAGATAATTTTTATTTTAGCTTAAAGTTGCTTATGAACTAACATGCTATATAGACTTTAACATTAAAAGTTATTGAAATCTAAAGGTAAGGATGCAATTAACCATGAGCGAGACTAGGTTTTTTCAAACCGAGACGAGACCGAGACGAGAAGTTAGTACTTCTCGTGAGACCGAGAACGAGACAAGAAATTTAACAATTTTTGAAAACAAGTTTGTTAAAATCCAAGTAAAAAAAACAAATGTAAACATGGTTTTGACAAATAGACACAAATGACATTTGTCAAATGTAAACAACTTTTTCAAATATTAATTCAGAACTTTTTTGCCAAACTTTTCCAACTTTTTAAATGTTTTCTCTGATTAAAATAATTTGTTCTACTTCTTCTGGGTGTTAGTTGTGTCTGAATGATCGTACGAAATTTCCACCTGAGCTAAAAACTCTCTCTGATTTAGTTGAACTTGCTGGTATAGCTAAAATTTCTGTAGTTAATGAAGAGAGTTCTAGCAATGTATTTGAATGCAATTTCCACCAATCAAGAATCGGAAAGTCTTTTTTGGCATCAGGGAGATATTCATACTGGCACATTTAGCTCAAAATAGGATTCAGTTCAGATTTTGGCTCTAGTGTTTCAAGTCTGACGTTTAACTTGCGCTTCAGTTTTGAATTAGGGGACAAATCTGCTGGAAGGACTCTGGCAACAGGTTGGCACTCAACATTATCCTTAACCTGTGAGGCTAACCATTCTTTTGTAGTTTGAATTTTTTTAAAGAGCTTCAAGTGAAGTCCCTTTAAAGCAGGATTTAAGTAGTTTGCTGCAGCACTCAATAAGTTTCCAGTGTGAAAAAGAGGAAATCTTTTCTCAACACAGCTTTTCAAGTTTTTTGCATACAAGACACCGTAGCCATTTTTTCCATCCGTCTCAATAAATTGATCAATTTTGTCATGGATTAAATAAAGAGAATCGGCGACAGTGTTAATTGTTGGAATAGACTCAGCCGACCACGTTTCTGTAGCTTCTTTAAGTGGTGCCAAAATTTCTAATGCTCCCTCGATTGATTTCCACTGTGATGCACCGATGGTCTTTGAAGAAAAAATATCTTCATTTGCCCATAAGCTGATAATTGCACTCTTTAGATGTAGGACAGAAGCCATACAATCCAGTTCACTATTCCATCTTGTAACAACAGATTGGCGTAACTGTCTAAAATTGATTCCTTGAGCGTCTGATTCTGATTCAAGCAACTCAGCTGCCACTGTTGACTGGTGAGTTAAAGAAGCCAAACCTTTGCATGTTTGCAACGCATCATCCATTCCAGCAGTCATTCTAAATGAGTCCCGAACTGCACATTGCAAAATATGATTGTTGCACAAGTATTGGTCAAGGCGCTTTGACAATTGGACTGCAAGTTTCATGTTTCTTGCCTGGTCGTTCACGCAGCACATTGGCAAATCAGCAGGCAAATTTAGTTTTTCTAGGAAAGAATCCATCATTCCTTCAATTAAGATACCTGTGCGTCTGCCTGGGAACTGTTGGACATGGGGTGTCCAGTAATGTAGTCTCCAATTTTCGTCAATAGCATGAAAAGTCTAAGAGATGTAGCTGTTCTGAGCTCTAGAAGTCCAAAGGTCAGAAGTAAATGCAGCACTTTTTAGATTTGGCGTATTCTCCGTTATTATGCTCTTTATTCCAGCTTGAACTTCTCTTGACCGAATTGAAAGCTTTCTTGAATATGTTGTTCTGTGTTGAAGGCTCAGTTTAGGGTTTGCAATGTCAAACAATTCTCGAAACCTCTTCCTTCGACTGCTGAAAAAGATGCCAGATTAGTGCAAAAGTAATCCAGCATTGCAGAGTCAAACTGTTTTTGAATGGAATTGTCTTTGTCATATTTGGACTTTGTTTCAAGCATTTCGACCATGGTTCGTTGTTTCTTCTTAGGAGGAGGAAGAAGAGAGTCGTCAGTTTTTTCAGAATACTCAACGTAATCTTGGCTGTGTTTTTTTTCGAGGTGATGATGAAGTCCGCTTGTGTTTCCATCTTTTGTTTTCAAAGACTTTTTGCACGCGTTTCTTTCAGCACCGTCACTTGTTTTTTGAAAATATCTCCAGATTTTGTTTTTTCTTGGTGACGTTTTTGATCGTTGAAATGAGGCAAGAATATTTCTTTTCAATATGAACAATATGTGTCAAGTTGAATTCCACTGGTAAACTAATGAAATTAAATCGAAAGTGCACCATTTTATACAAAAAGTTTTTGTATTTAAAATCTAATTAAAATTTTTTAATTAGATTTAAAAAAAAATTCTAATTAAAAATTTAATTTGTTTTTGTCAGAAACAAATTAAATTTTTAATTTGATTTATTAAAATGACGGAGAAAAAATGTTAATTAATTAAAAAAATAAATTATTAAGCATTTTATAAATTATAATAATTTTTAATTTAGAAAATAGTATAATATTTAAGTCTCGTTCTACTTCTCGCGAGAATTTTCTATTTCTCGTGTCTCACAAGAAGTCCCATTTCTCACGAGAAACGAGAACGAGACGAGATCTCGCTCATGGTTAAATGCAATATGTTTTGTAATTAAAATGTCCAGCAAAATATGAAGCGGTTTATGCTGTTTAGAAGGTTCATCTTTAGAAGGTTTGATATTTAATGTGTCGAGAAGATTTCAATTATTTTTTAAACAGCTTTTAAATAGCTTGTAAATAGGATTTGATAATTGACGATATCAAATAGTTCGAACAAATATCACAGCTTTATTTTAAATTCATTTTGACATTTTTTTGTAGAGTCATTTTGCAAATTATTTATTTAGCCTGCAGACAGAGCTGACATAGATTAGAACAGTCATTAAAGACAAGTAAGGCCGGCGTGCGGGAGGGTGTGTGTGTGTGTGTGTGTGTGTGTGTGTGTGTGTGTGTGTGTGTGTGTGTGTGTGTGTGTGTGTGTGTGTGTGTGTGTGAGGGAGTGGGGGTAACCCCCTTCAATGAGTTTTTCGATGATTTAGGCGGCAAATTTAACCCTATTAGACAAGTCAGTCGGCAAATTTAGACAGTCATTTGCCAAATGTCGACCAGGCAGTCAGCAAATTTCAAAAAACGAGGACCTTTTTTGACACCTACTTGCACTGGCCCTGAAGACAAGATATGGCTGTTCCAAATACTGATTTGTAATCTACGAACTGGTGAAAGATTTTTTCAGACATGGTGGGAGCAGCGCAAAGATATGTTTGACAAATGTATTAATCAAGTATATTTCATTATACCTCTTGAGTATCAAATCACATTTATATAGACTAGTTTAGACTTATCTACAAACTCCAACGACTCAGTCGTTTTTATGTCTAATATTTCAGATCCTAATTAAGAAATCCACTATTGTTGTTTATTTCATAATTTGAGTTTATTTTTACTGTACTTTCTTGACAGTTTAAGTAAAGTTAGTTGTATTACAACTATTAAATGATTCAGCTGTCGAGAAAATTGACTTATATATTTTCTAAAATCGACTAAAATCAACCAATACATTTTAAAAGTCGACTAAAATTTGATTTAGCCGAAATATGAGAATAATTTATTTTTTCGAAATAAATTGTCACAAAAATAATAGAGTAATTTATTTTCGCTTTCTATTTTTTAACATATCATTTAAATGTTATTGGAGCAAAACAATATGAGAGAACGGCCAGTCCGACAACTAGACAATTTATTCCTAGACCCTAATGATTTAGGGACTGCCTTAATTACTTGCTGTATATCAAAGTCTTTACAACCATATTTACAATGTGATCGTATAAAAAATATTTTTATTTTGGAGTTTCACAACTTAATTTTGCCCAGGGTCCAAAGCCGGCTTGATGCGGCCATGTATTAAAGTATTTTTTAAAATCAAAAGCATTGAGTAAACAAAAGAAGAAAAATTAGTGAAATACATAACTAATAGTTTAATTAGATGTAATTGCTTTCCTTTTTTTTATGTAGTTATTTATGTGCTCCCAGATGTTGGTAGATGCTTATTACAGAGCACCGGAAAGAGTCTAAATAATGTTAATATGCTATGAATTAGAAAATACTTTATAAAAATAAACAAAAAATAAGTAGTAATTATAATGATTTATAGTAATTATAAAGATGTCATACTTCCTAAAATTGTCATTCACTATGTACTCTGCCACCGATAAACAATAAATTTTTTTTAGCAAGTTCTGTTAGGATAATGTTTTGCCTTTAGTTGACCAACACTTCTAATAGTTTGCTGTCCAATTTAAGCGGACGGTTTCATGTAAAAACTAATACCATTTGCAATTTGTTCTTTCTTGCATCTTCATATGTGAGAATTTTTTCGTAGAGATTAGTTCGATTGTTTTCATTTACATTTCTTTTTCTTACGAAGTAAAGCTGAACCATCACCGGTGCTACTAGTCACCTTTGATAATTCATCGGCGTCAAGCAGGTGTACACTGAGAAGGATTTATCGCATCGTTTAATTGGCATTCTCAGCGATGATTAAATGATGTTTTAAGTTAAGGTTGTATTTGACACAACGATCTATCTATATCAAGTTATTTTTGTAATCTTTTTGAGTGGTTTGAAGAGTATGATGCGTTTATACACAACAATAGTTAAATCAAATTGATGTAACAGTCAACAAATAATGTGTGCTTTAGCACATCCAAATCATAAACTAACAAAAACGCGCACAGCGTACAGTTTTTTGCCTGAGTATCCGTAAAATATTGATGGTATTCTGGCAAAAAACGTTAACTCAAAAATCCTTGTTAAGAGAAATCAATAATTTAAGTTTTCTTCCAATTTGAAACTTTTATAATCTTATTAACTTGCATTTGGTGTTAGTATCTAAATATACCACAATGTTAAGTGTTTATTCAAGAAAATATTTAAAACTTTTATTTCTTTTACTTTAAAAGATTTAAGCCAGAATAAAACACCTGTTTTATGGGTTAACCTTAAATGTAATTTTATAACCAGAGGAAACTTGTCTCTCGTTATAATTTAAATTTTTTTAATAATTTACATTTAAACATTTTTAAAGACGTTTCATTCGACTTGTATTTTGCGAGTTTGTAGAGTGTTGTAAACTTTACAATCATACATGTTTTAAACTTTATATCATTGAGTCAAAACTGCTGATTTTTGACTTAACGTCTTTTGCCAGTATACCCACAATATGCACTTCAATGAAACAGGTCGGAACCATCAAAGCAGGAGAGTATCACATAATAATCGGCAGTTGAATATTTGGTGCTTCGGCCGATCGTCTAGCCGAATATTCTGTATTCGGCAAAACTACTATCCGTGACATCTCTAATTATAATAGTACATGCTTTTGTTTTTAAACGAACAAACAAAAATAAAAGATTGGAAAGTTTAATCGTATAAAATGTTAAAAGGAATTTAGGATTTTCACTCGACTAAATCAACTTTTAGTCGATAATTAGGAAGTCTATTAGTCGACTTTTAGTCGATTTAGTCGAAGTCGATAACAACAATAGATAAAATGTATTTATATAGTATAAATATAATGATTCATTTGCAATTCACTCGTAAAATAAGTAATTGACAAACATATTTCCAAAATTATTTTGAAAATAGAAAGTTCTATTTAACTTTTCACCACATATTTACGTTTGTAAAAAATGCGTTGAAAAAATATATTTTGGGCTAAGACCATGATATAGAATATATATATATATATATATATATATATATATATATATATATATATATATATATATATACATATATATACATGTATATATATATATATATACATGTATATATATATATATACATATATATATATATATATATATATATATATATATATATATATATATATATATATATATATATACATATATATATATATATATATATGTATACATGTGTGTATATATACATATATATATATATATATATATATATATATATATATATATATATATATATATATATAATATATGCAAATGAACTTCTTTTATTGGTCCCTTAAAGGCAGTTATACATTACTTAAGTCAACACCCTGCCGGCACATCTGATATTGTAAATAGCCAGAGTATTTATCACGTATTATATACCACTTTTAATACCAGAACAATGTATATCTAGTTTTAAGTTTTAAATTTGAGCTCATTACTACTTATTAATCAAAAATACGTATAATAGTGCCCGGTTTTGTTTAAATATAAACATATAACAGAAAAATTAAAATATGGGTACAGAGCGCATGTGCACACTAAAATCGTTAGATTAAAGTTTAATTGGACAAGAAGTTTAGTGAAAAGTCTTTATTTCATTTTAAATGAAATAAAGAATAAGGCGTCCATTAAATCATTTAGTAAATGATTGAATGCACGCTCTATTCTTTTAAACCCTTTAAGGTAAAATATAAAATGTGCAGTTAGCAAAATTTTAATTTTTTAAAGGATTAAATACTCTATGTAAAGATAGAATCTTTTCAAAGAGAGTCTTTAAATAAGAAGATGAAATCTCTATGTATTGTAAAGTTACGAAAACACTTCCTAGGGAGGGAGAGAAAAAAGTTTTTGTTATTGTTATAAGCAATACCCCTGCAGTTTCTTAATAACATTAGTTTTTTAAAAAATCAACTAAAATTATATATACCCGATAATAAATACAAAATAAACTCACTAATTTAGATATGCATTAAAGTTTTTATTTGAATTTATAAGTTTATTGTATTTATGTTAAATTTGTTTATGATATGTATTTTATTCAAGCTGCTATATGCGCGTGTTCTGTGTCCAATAATCTACGCGTCTGAAACGTACTTCTGGTACGTGTTCTACTCGGTAAATCGGCTAACATACATTCGTAAATAACACGTATTCTGAAAACTTTTGAATGTCCATTTAATACCAAGATAACACCGTATTGAATAATATTTTATTACTGTGTTTCATGCGTATTTACAAGAGCTTCAAATGTGAGTTTGATACTCAGTAGGACTCGCATTGCATACTCGTTTTTCAAAGCATCTAAAGAGTATTTCTAATGGGTTTTTGACACGATAAAATGGCTAACATAAATACCTGAATAATGCGTGTTCAAGCAAGTTTTAAATGCGCATTTACAACTTAATATGCTGACTGGGACATTCATTTAGTCAAACCATTTTCCTTGATCCCCAGAAGGTTCGAGTTATCCCGAAAATTATATATATATATATATATATATATATATATATATATATATATTTATATTTATATATATATATATATATATATTCATATATATATATATATATATATATATATATATATATATATATATATATATATATATATATATATATATATATATATATATATATATATAATTATATTTAGATGAATAAAAACAACTGATTAGCGGGACTTAAAGTTTCATGCCCGAAGGCAATCATCAGCCGTTAATACAAACAAAAAACGTAATCAAACCGTTACAAAAACGTAAAAATTACTGTAGAATGACATCTGACGTTATAAACAAATCTACGTAAAAAACAAATCAAAAAACAAAAAACAAAAAGCAGTTATAGTTCACTAGTCCCCTGTGTCAAATAAAGATAATAGGAATTTTTTTGAATGTCGACACTGTGATACGATTTCGTTTTTTTTATTCAGTAGGTTTTTTCCATTATGTGATAAAATTACATATTTTTCGTAGAGACAAAGGTGGCATATTTTTGTTGCTAGATTGTAAGGTTTACAACGTTTGACAATTTTCCATTCTATAATGGGCTTTATGTTTTGGTCTTTTAAGCTCCATATTTCCTTAGATAGTTCTGTGTCATTTCTATATTTAACTGATGCAAATGATTTGAGATGGTTTGCGTATCTTAGTTTAAATGGTGTATTACTAATGCCAAAATATACTTTTTTATTACGATCATGATGACTGGAACTTACGGTTGCTTGATAGACAATATTCTTAGATAAACATTGATTGTTCAAAGGACAAAATGCTTTATCTACGCAGTTACATTGGTTGGTTTTTAATTGATTTTTGTTGTGTAAAATTTTGAAATTATGCGAATTTATGATAGATTTTAGGTTAGGCATGCAACTGTAGCTAATCTTAATAGAATTTCGATTGAATATTTTATGTAGCTTGTGGCCGGCTAGAAAATGTAAGTCAATAAGGGCTAGAAAAACGGTTTCCTATTTTTGTTTTGACGTTTAAGCTGAACGGAGGGTTATACCAAATAATATTACGTTTACGTTGCTTTTTTTGTTGATTTTGACTTGAGATTATTTGTGGTTGGTAGGTAAGGTTCGATTTGTATCCCGATTTTTTTAAAGCCTCTTCATACAGTGGAACAGCCTTTTTGAAGAATATTTCATTAATTGACATGGAAGATAATCTTTGTTCAATATTGCGAGGGATTGCTTTTATTATGCTTGGAGGGTGGTTAGAATTTTTTTTTTTTTTTTTTTTTTTTTTAATTTCAGTTTACAAATTTAGTCGTTATAAAATTAAATAAACTGTTAAAATACTTTTACAAATATATAAATATAGCAGACTAACAATATAAACTAGGTTTCCGAAAGAAGATCACAAGGATCTTGTCATCGGGACCTTATAAAATCAAATAATAAAATATATAGTTTTTTACATCTTTTTTAATATTTTTTTATTTACAATAATTGTGAAGTGCAAGGTATTATGAAGAATACATATATATTAATCTTTTACATGAGTTAAACTGTAAATAATATAAACTAGCAAGATATAAAATACAAAACGTTAAAATAACAAGAAATTAAATTTTTTTCAAGTGATTAGTAATATTGTAAAATGTTATCTTGAGAAAGAATAAAATTTTTTTATTTACAATAATTGTGAAGTGCAAGGTATTATGAAGAATACATATATATTAATCTTTTACATGAGTTAAACTGTAAATAATATAAACTAGCAAGATATAAAATACAAAACGTTAAAATAACAAGAAATTAAATTTTTTTCAAGTGATTAGTAATATTGTAAAATGTTATCTTGAGAAAGAATAAAATTTTTTGCTTTGTTTTTAAAAAGATGAAGAGAATTAGTTAGATCAAAATCAAAATTTGGCAAAACAAGTTTATTCCACAGGTGTGGCGCACGATAGGCAAGACAGAATTGATTAAAATTTGTGTGACAAAAAGGTTTTTCTAAAAAATTTATGTTTCTAAGTTCGTATTTGTTGGTTGGTTTTAAATTGAAGAGATCTTTAAAGACTGGAGGAGATAGATTGTTTTTCCACATATAAACAAAACATAAAATTTTCAAGACGTTGAGTTCATATATATTTAAAATTCTCATTTCAATAAAGTAAGGTTTACAATGAGAAAAACAATCAGCAAAGTTAATTATGCGAATTGCCCGTTTCTGACAGCGATAAAGACGTTGTAGTTTACTTTTTCCAGTACTTCCCCAGGCAATATTTGCATAGTTTAAGTAACAATGAATAAATGAGAAATAGAGTTGTCTTAAATTTATCTTATTGAGATAATTTCGAGCTTTGTATAAAACTCCAATGTTTTTAGAGACTTTAGAGCATATATAATTAATGTGTTTATTCCAAGTAATGTTCTCATCGAGATAAACACCTAGAAATTTGGTGACGGGATCTCTTTTAATTTCAATATTATCAATAAAGATTTGAGGCAAGTTTGAGGGTAAGGAGTTTTTTTTCTTAAGCGAATGAAAAAGTGTCCATTTAGTTTTTTCGGTGTTTAGTGTTAGTTTATTAGATTTGAACCAGTGGGATAAATTTTCAAGTTCTTTATTTGCTGTAGCAAAAAGTTCGTTAATATCACTCTTAGAGACAAATAAATTAGTATCATCTGCGAACATGATGCTCATCAGATTAGTTGCTTTATTTAGATCGTTTATATAGATTAAAAAAAGGAGTGGTCCAAGGATTGAACCTTGTGGAACCCCGCATGTTATATTTAGACAATTGTTTTGATAGCTGTCATTACCAATAACAAATTGTTTTCTATTCGATAAGTAACTTTTGAACCACCTTAACACTTGTTTATTTATTCCATAGTATTTCAGCTTTTCAAGTAAAATGTGATGGTTGACCGTATCGAAGGCTTTCGATAGGTCAATAAAAATACCTAAAGTATATTTTGATTGTTCAAAAGATTTTGAGATTTCATTTACAAATTGGATGATGGCATGCTCTGTTGAGTTATCCTTTTTAAAACCAAACTGATTAGCGTATAGTAAGTTATTTTTGTCAAGATGTTTGTATACTCTGTTACACATAATTCTTTCTAAAACTTTCGAAAATATAGAAAGCACAGAGATGGGGCGATAGTTTGTTATTTTAGATTGATCGCCCTCTTTATAAATCGGAGTCACTTTAGCAATTTTTAATTGCTCCGGAAAAATTCCTTGTTTAATTGATGCGCTAAAAACTTTAAAGAGAACATCTTTTAATTGCTCGAAACAATCTATAATCACGTTTCCGTTTATTTCATCTGATCCACATGATTTATTCTTTTTAATAGATTTGAATGCCCTTTCAAGTTCTTCAGTTGATAAATCAGAGGACAACTCATCAGAGCATACGCACTTATCCAATGGTAATAAGAAGTCACTAAATAAGGCTTTGGTATTAGGGATCTTAATTGATAGTTTAGGACCTATTTCAGTAAAAAATTTATTAAATTCATGTGATATTGCATTTGGTTCAAATATAACAGTGTTATTAATTTTAATCATTTGTGGTAGAAAACCTAAGCATGATTTTTTTTTCCCAGTAATTTGCTTCATTATTTCCCAAATGCGCTTTGTGTTATTTTTAAATTTGTTAATTAATTCTGTATAATAATTTTTTTTTAAGTTTTTACGAATTTTCTCAAACAAATATTTATAATTTTTGTAAATTTTTTCGTTTGCAGTTGTTTTTGTTTTAAGAAAAGTTATATACAACTTTTGTTTGATTTTCGATGATTTTTTTAATCCCTTGGTAATCCAAGGAGAGTTCAAACTCTTAGGTTTTGCAATTATTTCGACAAAGGGAAAGTTTGCGTCATATACCGAATAAAAAGTTTTGAAAAAAGTTTCATATATGTCATTTGCATTATCATTAATGTTTATATTACTCCAATTTAGTAAAGATAGCTGGTCTTTGAATGAGTTAAAGTTATTCTGATTAAAAATTCGTTTCTTTATTAATTTTTTTTTGTCAATTTTTTTTTCTGTATAGGTGTTAATTGAAACGAAAATGGGAAAATGGTCTGTTATATCAGTTTTTAAAATACCTTTTTGCAAATCATTATTAAATATATCTGTTGAAATAATGTTATCAATTAGAGTCGCTGAGTTTTTTGTTACTCTAGTAGGTCGATTGATGAGGGGGATTGATCCTGTTTCAAAAATTGCGTCATAAAAACATTTTACTTTGTAGTCATTATTATAAAGAAAACAATTCATATTAAAGTCCCCAAGTAAAATATTTTTTTTCTTTTCCGCGTCGCCTTTTTTAATAATTTGTAGTAAAAACATGCTTAGGTTTTCGCTCACGCCACCAGGTGGCCGGTAACAACAGCTAATCAATAGGTTTTTTGTTTTTTTGTTTTCAATTTCAATTGTTAAAACTTCTTTATCGCAGTCAGAAACGCTCAACTCGCTTCTAAGTATAAGCCTTAGTGTTTCATGTGCGTAAATTAAAATTCCACCACCTCGTTTGTTTGTTTGTCTCTCTAATGAAATTATGTTAAAGTGCGGGATTTGAAAAGCGCTATTTAGATCTTTTAAAGTTATCCAAGTTTCTGTTAGGCATATTATATTAAAAAGATTTTTGGTTTCTTCTAATAGATTTAAAAGTTTTTCAAAGTTACGATTTAAACTTCTTATGTTGAGGTGGAGAATTCTAATTTGATTAGAATTTTTGTCAATAACATTCTTAAAAAGAAACCCTTCTAATTCGCTTGGAAAAAGATACGAACAATCTGAAAAATTCTCAGAATAAAAATTACTGTCGGGATCTAAGTTTTCATCCAAGGAAAAAAATTCTTTTTCAAAGAAATTAAAAGCAAGAGATTCAAAATTATTTAATGCAGCCATGATTGTTTAAAATATGCTCAAAAGATTTCCTTTTAAGAATGCGTATTTTAGTTTACTTTTTTTCTATCATTCTCAAAAATAGTATTTTTAAAGAAAATAATTTTATCGTATCGAACAGAAACATTCTCACCGTTTAAGCGTCTTCGTTTAACATCGGCGAACAATTTTTTTCTAATCGAAACGGTCTCTAGCGAAAAGTCTTCGTTGATGAAAATATTAGTGCCTTTAAGTCGACTCGATTCTTGTAAAATCTTCACTTTGTCTTTGTATCTTTGGAGCTTGATAATTATTGTCCGAGATCTTCCGTCTGTCTTCTGTCCGGTACGATGTGCACGCTCAATTTCTATGTCTTTAATTCCAAGTTGTTGCTGGAAAAACAAATGAACTTTTTCTTCCGTTTGTCCCCACGTTTCTTTTTTATCTTCGTTTAAGCCATCTATTCGCAAATTATTTCTGCGCGATCGATCTTCAAGCTTACGATGTTTATCTTTAAAAATTTCGTTTTCAATTCTTCCATTCTCTAGTTGATTTCTTTGGTGTTCAAATTGTTCTTTAATAAATTTTTCGTTGAAGTTCAAACTTTCAGCCATATCTACAATTTCTTTTTCAAATTTTTTTATTTTAACTATATTTTCGTTAGTGTTTTTTTCGATTCCATCTAATCTTTCATTTATGATTTTAAGATTTCCACTAATAATATCTAAAACTGTTTGTTCGTGTTTTTTGAACATTGCTTCTGTTTCTCTTTTGAACTCGCTAAACATTTCTTTTTTAAATTCATTAAACATTTCTTTAAACAATTTCTTTATTTCTTGTGTAGTTATTGCCATAGTTAATTTTAAAGTTGCGAAGTTGGTTTATAAAGATGATAGTTATATAAATATATTATTAAATTCTTTTTATTTTACAGTTGTAGAGCTTCAAAAAAACGCGTCCGTTCGATTCAAGTAACAATGCGCAAAAAATTGAATTGGAGTGGATGTACCTTATTTGATTATCAGGTTTAAAATATGGTTACAACGTATCGTTACTTAGATTTAACGTAACGTCGAGGTAGTTAACAATTTTTAAATTAGATTGAATGGTGATTTGAAGATCGTTTCTTTTAAAAATGAGTGTTATATGCTTTTTGAATTTTTCCATTTGCTGACCGTTTTTGTTCTTGAATACAGCAAGACCGTCGTCACGATATAGGCCGAAATCTTCTTTATTATAATGTTGTGAAATTTGATACAGTATGAAAACACCTATTAATTCGCAAACTTCAGCACCATCAAATGCCCCCATTGTTACATCGAACAACCCACCTCTTTTTTTAATCCATGCTTCATCGTTGTTGAAGATAAGAGATTTTCTTGCATGCTTTATTAATGCTTTGTCTTCGCTTTTGATGACGATATGATGGTCAGCAAAATTCATAGCATTGTTGAGGGTGCTTTCCTTTATGGAAGGGTAAAAATCGTTAACATCAAAAACTAGGAACTTGTATAAGTGTTTATTGGTGATTTTTTTGAACCAGTCTAAAACATTTTGCGTACTTTGCCATTGATTCAAAAAAAGTTTATTTTTAAGTTCACAATTAATTTTTGATAAAATTACCTTAGAAATTCGTCCTACCTCATTTTTTGAAGGGTTCAAAAGGCGCACAGATGGATTGTTTACGAAGTTTTCCTTGTGATCTTTCAAAGTGAAAAAACAGTTAGAGGATCCGTTTATTTCTATTTTTTTATATACCTCGTGGTTGGTTAAAATTTGTTTCGCATTTTTCAACCGAAAATTTCAACGTTAATGTGCTTGCTGGAATGTGTCTTAATTAGAGTTTTTTAGTAAGCGGTAAAATTCAGCAAGCTTCTGCAAGTGAAGTTTCTTTTGCAGTTTAAGTTCAGGTACGACCTGAACTTTTGACTTATGCATAATTAAAATTTTAAATGTTTTACAGTTTATTAGCAATTATCTCTGCCTCTTAAATTACTAATAAATGTTTCTACACTGTCATTTGTCCTTCTTTTTTGCAACAGATATTCTACCCCCTCCAAGTGTTGAGGAGCAAATGAATGTTCAAATAAATAAAACTTCAATTTATACCAAAAGTTAAATTACAGGAAGTCTTATATGTCTAAGCTACAGTAAATTTTCACACATTTTTTGAATATGCTGACATTTTCTATAAAAAGAAATCTTTAGAATTGTTTACTTCTGCTTTTTTTTAAAATATATTTTTAAAGGGAGACTTAATATAAATATTTTTTGAGCATACTTTTATAGTTTAATTTTTATAGTTTTTTAGGAGAAACTTAATTTCATGTCTATATTTAGAAATTAATTCTGATTTTTTTTTTAATAAACAATCTGGAATGCAAGAAGCAAAATTAAAATTTCAAGTCATACTTCAATTCTGAAATTTGACCTGAGCAAATGCAAAAAGCTAACTTGAACTCAAACTATACTTGAAAACCACTGGTTTTCAAGTTAGACATAAAAAGCCTACTTGAGAAAGCAAAATTATTTTCCAAATGCAAAAAGCAAACTTGAAATTGCAAGTTATACTTCAAATCTAACGTGTGACTAAAGTGTAATGCAAGTAACAAACTTTAAATGAATTCGTTCTTGAAATATCAGATTTTAATTCGGTTTTTCAAGTTTTGATGAACAGACCAGTCTTGATAGCAAACTGGAAATAAAAAAAAGACAAACTTTGTAAATATGAAGTGAAAAGTTAAATAGAATTTTCTATTTTTAAAATAATTTTGAACATATGTTTTTTTTGCAAAAAAACTTACTTTATTTGGGTTTTCAAAACATTTTAAGGAGGTTTAAACCCATATCTACGCTTTTTTAATACGTATTGTTTATTTTTGTTTCAGTTATTGTATTTTTGTACTAAACTTGAATTTCATATTGAATCTAAGTTTATTTTTTCTTGTTTCTATAACTTTTTATGGCTTAAAAACTCAATTAGATTTTTTAATAAAATAGAAATATAAACTGTATATAGATAGGGTTAATCTAACCTTAAGATTGAGAAATAATGTATATACAAAATCTGATAAGAATTCATTAGGCTAATTACTACTTTTTAGATTAGATATATAAAATACCATATATATGTATATAAGAAATGGTCCTTAACGATGTCAATAAAGGAAGAATTATTCAAATGTCATCATTTGGAATGACTCATTGAGATTATGCATTTAAGATTGAATGTGAAAAAAGTACCATTACTAATTTTCTGAAAAAATATATGGACACAAGAGTATTAGCCCGTTGTCCTGAATCAGGAAAAAAGAAAAAAATTAAAAAAAGAAAAGATACATGTATTGTCCAAGCTGTCCTTAAAAATTGCCGCGTTTCTCCAGATGAATTAAAAGTGAAAACTGGTAATACCAACATTTCTAAAAAAATTATAATTTGTCGTTTACACGAGTGCAAAACTTTAGATATTATTATTAAAGATTTTTTTGAAATTATAATTAAAAAAAATAAACTTTTTTCATTTTTAGTTTAAAAGGTCATTTTTTCTGCAATAAACTATAAAATCACAATTTTTTTTTTAAAAATAATTGTTATTTTTGAAATTTTTATAAAATTTTGCTTCTTTTGAGACCCAACATGACATACTTTTGAAAAACTTTTTTTTACATAATATTAGGGACCCATTAAAATTTTAGAGGTCTTGAGGAACCTCAAGATAATTTCCTAGAGCATTGATATTTTTTCAGAGTATTTCTGAAATAAATAGACAACTTTTGCACACCCAGGCTAAACGAATTGTAAAAAAACTAAAATTCACTCCACCCTAATCACTATTGATAAAAAAAAGTTGCGGCGGACAGGTTTTTTCAAAAGTAGCTTTTGAAGGTTAGATTTTCTTAGTGCCAAAACGCATAAAATTTGTTTGAAAATTTCCATATAGCTTAAAAAAAGGATATGGAATCTAATGGAATGGGTAAACTTTTTAACATTTATAAATAAGTTCTTAGTTGTCAGGGTTTAAAAACTTTAAGATCGGTTTATTAAAAAAAACAACCTTTTTTTAAAAAGGTTTCCGGTGAATAAAACAAATCTAGCCTTTCCTCTATTCAAATCAAGTACTTATTTATGTTTTCTTGAAGAAATAGTTCTTAGGAATTTTGTTCAAAAACTCTGTATTTTTCTCCTTTGTGCATCGTTTGTTTTTAATTTTGCGCTAAATATTTGATGTTTTTTTATTTTATTTCGGTGCCATTTCACGCCAAATATTTCATACTTAAGTATAAGTTGTTTTTTCAAAAATCATTAGTTTTTCCAGCACAAAAAACTTTTTTCTTACTATTTTAAGCTCTATACAACTATGTAATTCACATATAAATATATTGACAAAAAAAAATCCACTTGAATGGCTACACAATTCAGGGTTGGAGGAAACCCATGGTTTTAAAAAAAAAACCAACATAAATGTTTTTTTTGGGTTTTATTGTGTTTTAAGGGATTTATAGGTTTTTTGATTTTTTAAAAAACTGATCGAAATTCCAAATTTTTGTTATTGTATGTGTACAGTAATTTTTTTTTATTTCATAAATTCACCTTCCTAAAGTTTCCACTTCAGTCAAGAAAACAACTTATTTTTTAAAAATGTTTTCTCACAATCCTTATCATAGATCATAGTATTAAAATCTTTACTAACAAAATTAAAAACTAACATTTTAAACAAGAGCGCTGAACGGAGAAATAGATTGAGCACAGTAATTTCATTAGTTGTGATTTGAACTTCAACCTTTTGATTGTGAGTAGAATGTTTTACCACTAGTCTACTAGCGCGTTATATCTATAATGCACAAGGGGACTCCTTCAACTATAAATAATATTAATTAAATGCACTCGGTGTAGTAAGCAATTTTAAAATATTATAGCGCTTGTATGATATTTTGTTGACTACGACGTATTTCCGTTAATTGATCAGGTCTGTAAATTATGAAAACACGAAAAAAATTAAATGACAAATTTTGTGGTATAATAAAATATAAACGTTTGTAGCGAAAAAACCAAGACCGAAGATTCTTTTTTTTTTTTAAATCTTCTTAAAATTACAATCCAAATTTGATAAAAGATTTTAGATAAATACATTTTTTAGGTGAAATGAACATCATAGTTTAATAATATGATCTGTTCTGATTTTTTATTTGCAACTTTTTTTCATTATAAGCTCTTTCTTGGTCGGAATTCTGTTATTTTTTGGGAAAATTGATAGAAATAGTGTATTTTGACAACTATATATAGTTAATATACATCAGAACCAAATAGAACTAGAATATATAGTAAATTAAGGCTCTTTTTCATAACATTTTAACTAAATTCATATTTACGCCGGCGAGTGAAAGTGATCTAAAGACTCCAAAATGGTGTTTTTTAGATTCACTAATAGGGGTAGTGAAAAGGTTTTGAAAATTATATATAAAAAAGTAAAGTTTCTTTAAATATTGAAAAAACCTGAAGTAAAAAAAATTATAACATCTAAAGCTTTTGTTCGAACACAATACGCTGATAAAATCATGTTAACTCCAAATAAAAGACTCCGAATAATTTGTAAATTGCCTTAACTACACCGAGTAGTTAAAAACATGTTGAGAATATTTTTGATTAAAAAATAAGTTACAATAAAATTACTATGAACACTTTTTAAACATTTTTGCATCATAGAAGATAACTGGTAGCTAATTGCAACCTTGTTTTTTTAACAGAATATTTTACCATCCAGCTTCCTGGAAAAGTCCTAGGCCTGATTAACGCCATGCAGTAATTATGTTCCTTTTGTTATTTTATATGATCATAATTGTATTTGTAAAACAGGGTGGGAATAATGATTAGCCAATTTGGGGTAATTTTTAGATTGTGGATAGATTTGTGTTACAAGTGGATTTATGCCTAAGCTAAGATTATTCTAAAGAATATCTAAAATGGATTCGTTAAGAATCATTACGTTGTCTTCACCAGCAGGTTCTTTATTTTTTCTTGGAAGACGTTTTATCACCTTAGTTTTGCAACTTAATCAAAGTAGCACAATATATAGTTCTATTGTATGTGTTTCTTCTTATTTAAGTAAACTTAGTATTCGTTTTCACCCCACTGTTCATAGTCCTCGTTGACCGTACATGTTTTAAACTTGTAGCTAATATAAGATTTTAAAACCTGTACATTAGATAGATGATCGTGAGTATCATTTTCACCAACAAATCATTTCTTGTGAAGTACTTACAAGTTTCCAACATGCTTTTTCGTTGAATGAGCAAAAATGTTAAAAACTTGCATGCAATTAACGTATGTTTTTTATGTCTTAAGGTTGTATGCACTTAACAAAGACAAGTTCACAGACTAATAAACTGTAGCCTAATTTTTTTCGCCTGACAGCTTTCACTTTTAGACTGTGAATTAAGTTTAACATTTTTTTATACAGTACTCTGCTTTTTGCTTTGTACTGAATTTTACAGTTTATAGCATAAACTTCAAAAAATAAGGATCCAATAACAATATAAAAGGACAGATATGTAAAGAATAACCAAATTAGTTATGTTGGCTCAAAAGAGCAATAACTGTACTAGTCTACAACAAAATAACAAATTACATAAAGTATATATATAGTATAATACA
This sequence comes from Hydra vulgaris, assembly GCF_038396675.1. NCBI lineage: Eukaryota > Metazoa > Cnidaria > Hydrozoa > Anthoathecata > Hydridae > Hydra > Hydra vulgaris. The sequence continues at coordinate 28,023,966 of NC_088920.1, forward strand.
AAACATATATGTATACATAAATCACATTAACATAACATTCACCCTCCTTTTAAAAGTGTTCAAGGGCATTTATAAGTTAAATTTTTCTGGTGCTTTAGAAATTCGTGAAGGTAAACAAGAAAGAATGTTAATTTGTTCTATAGGATTCATTTTGTTTTCTAGTTCCTTTTCGGAGATTAAAGGGGTTTCGTTGCTACCATTAGGGGTTGGTTGATAGTTATCGATGGTTGTTACTTATAAATTGCTGTTTGATGTTCGTATTATAGGAGTTGTTGGGAATTGGGTAACAGAGTTCAAAGTTCATTTTGTTTTCTAGTTTCTTTTCGGAGATTAAAGGGGTTTCATTGCTACCATTAGGGGTTGGTTGATAGTTATCGATGGTTGTTACTTATAAATTGTTGTTTGATGTTCGTATTATAGGAGTTGTTCTAATGGGAGCCAGCTGTTTAGTAGACACTGTTGTCTCATGACAACTAGGATCTCATTTCTTTTAAAAGTACAGGTCCTGGGTTGACAAGCCATAAAAGAGTTGAGGACCCAGATGATGATCTTCGTTGAAAATTGAAAAGATGTTCATGCGGACTACAATGAGTAGAAGTACATAATAGGGATCTTGTATCATGAAGTGCATCAAGTAGAACTCTTTTCCATAAGGATATAGGCAGATTTCGAGATTTAAGAGTGAGTAATATTGATTTCCAAATAATTCCATTGTAAAGTCGGGTTGTAAAGTCCAGTCGGGTTGTAAAGGGTTGTTCTGCTAGTTGCATCTTCTACTGAATAAGGGAGGTTTCTTGATCGAATAAAATGATGGAGGCGAAAAACACCAGGATAGAAAAGTGCAGCATGCAAATCATATAATGATTCTGAACTTATTGCTGCACACCTAATACAAGTAAATGTATCTGGACTACTATTACATTTCTCCATTGATGAATAGTATTGTTCACTCTCTTGAAGGGTTCGTGAATGGAAGGCAACAGGCCTTCCTTCCTGGTTAAGTGTGGCGGATATGGCTAAATGAGAAGCATCAGTCTCTACAGTAAAAGCTATATTCTCATCAATGGTTTGCATGGAAGATTAAACAAGCTAGTTTTTTAATGTTTTAAAAGCTGATATTTGCTGCTGATTGATTGGGAATTGGGTAACAGAGTTCAAAGGGTTGAAAACATTCAGATCAATTGGTAATTCAAAAAGGCATTCAAGTACATTGCCACAACTTAATGTCAGCTTCAAAAGCAGTATATGGTCAATATTTTCTTGATAAAGGTATTTGGTAGTATGCTGAGTGAAGGTCGAGAGTACTATAAATTTTGTATTTAGAAATTATACTTACAATCATTTCAATCATAGGTAGAGGATATGTGTCCAATTGGGTATACTTATTATTATTTTCAGAATAATCAACAACCATACAATGTTTAGTCTTTTCATTTACTACTAAGACCTGGGCACGCCATGGTGAATTTCTAGGCTCTATTATTCCTGCTTGGACTAGGCAGTCGATTTCAGATTTAATAACTTCTTTATCTCTTTGAGAATAATTTCTAGATCTAGCGGCAATCGGTTGACAATCTTTCGTGAGATTAGCAAACAATTCAGGTGGTTCAGTCTTCATTGTTTTTAAAGCTGCAAATGTTATGGGTGATCTTTTCCCACCATACTTAATGGTGATACTCTCATGCAACTCTTGAAAATCTGTGCTAGGAATAATATCAATACATAATTTATCTAGCACATGCAACTTGACTTTGTTATAGATTTTGTTTTGAAGAATTATTGAAACATAACAATATCCATCTGATTTTGCTGATAAAAAAGCTGTTGCCATTCCGATTACACTCTGTTCATGAATAACATCTAAATTGAGTAAAGCGACTAGTTTATTGTTAATAAAACTTTTGTTTGTACTCCAACTATCAATTAAAACTTCTACTTTATTCTTATCATTAATAATGATGCTATGACAGACTCTGAAGAGAGAGTTTGCTGAAGCTACTATGGTGGCACAGAAGTAATCATCATCAATTTTAGAAACAGCAGCAGAAACACTAAATGATCTGCAAAATGACCAAAATATAAGACATTCACGTACAAAATGTACGTGAATGTCTTATAATTCCACAAACCAAAACAGTTGTTTTGATTTTACTATAGCAGCTGAGTGACCATCAATCATGGATTGATTTTGCAAAGATGATTTGATTTCCTGAATAGAGGCAGAGATAGGTATAGTTGGTTGTGAGTATAAGTTTGAATTTTTTTGGATGACGTCTAAAGATCTAGCTTGGTCAAAAGCTGATGAAAGGTCTAATGTTTTGTTTTCTAGTAAGCGTTGGCGTATAATGTTGGAGAGTAAGCCATTTATAAACGCATCGCAAATCATTTTAGATTTATATCGCTCAGCACTTACAGCAGTGAACTTACAGTCATTAGACAAATTATTAAGTTCATTTAGGAATTGATCTATTGATTCACTCGGTTTTTGCATCCGTGTTGATAAAATGGTCTGGCAAATATTTCATTTTTTGGTTTTATGTAGATAGACTCGAGAATACTTGTTGCTTGTTCAAAATCATCACTCTCTGATATGAATTCATAGACATTAGGTTTAATATGGTTTATTAGAAGATTAAGCTTAATGGAGTTATCATCAACTGTACTTACAAAATGGTAAAATGTTCTTAACCAATGAATGTATGTTTTTGCTGCATCTATTGAGTTCGGATCTATACCAAGTCTATCAGGTTTCATGAATCGCTTCATCTTACTTTTATTTCATAATAATATCTCTTTTCATTGTAAAGAATAAAAAGAGCTATAAATATACTATAACATATAGTATAATATAACATGTAGTATACTATAACATATAGTAACATATAGTATAATATATTATAACATATAGTATACTATAACATATAGTATAATATACTATAATATACTATAACATATAGTAGCCAATAACAAAATAACAAAGTATATAAAGTATATTTATATATATATATACATATATATATATATATATATATATATATATATATATATATATATATATATATATATATATATATATATATATATATATATATATATATATATATATATATAAATTTTATAATCTGTACTTAACTACAACTTATTAATGAAAATCATTTTTCGCAAATCCAAAAATGGGGTGATTTGGTCGCTTAACAAAAAAACCAAGTTTAATCAACAAAACATTGCGATACACAATTAAAAAGTTAATAAAAGTTGCAAATCACAAAATTAGATTATTAATTTAAAATATAAAAAAATTAATAAGAGTTATAAATTTATGAACTTGATTCAAGAGTTACTCATACAAGATGCACATTAATTGCGAAAATCAGCAATGTAGCTTTAAAAAATGAACGAAAGTTTTAATGAAAATCTAAACTAGGTTTAATGAAAATCATTTTTGAAAAATCAAAATATAGTGGAGTAAGGCTACTTAACAAACAAACCTAATTTAAACAAGAAAACATTGCAATAAAAGTTTATGGAGTTAAAGAAAATATGTTTTTAATCCTGAAACTAAGAATTTAAAACAGAGTTCAAAATAAAAATATAAATAAAATAGAATACAAAAATTACTAACAAATTGCAAAGGTATATCAATATTTAAAATGGTTGAATGCCTTATGGCCTTTCTGTAAATCATTTTCTTGGAGCCAGAGTTTTTGCTTAGATTGGTCTTATCATAGTTCATTACATTAGAATAAAAATATCATTGATCAGGTTGTGCAGGTTGTTGAAAGTAAATAAAGAGCTGTTCTTCACTTACAGCTGCACGGCTCTTTAAAATGTTTTGACTACTTCCCTGTTAAATTAGGGTGTGGTGTCTTTTCAAAAATCAGTAAGCCTAATCTTGTCCATAGAAGTTCACTTTAGTTTGTGAAGGATACATTTGACTAAGTGTTTTAACGCAGCCAGATCCAAAAGCTCTTTATCCTGGTGATGAAGTGCTTTGCTATTGCTCAATTTTGAGTAATGACAAACTCTTACTCAGCAGAACTAGCAGTTCAACAAGGTTGCCGCATATTTTTGGTCTTACCGCATAGATAATTTTGCATAGCTAATCTGGAAACTTTGTTGGTCTCAGAGACTATTTTAACTGGGGTAGCCTTGCTCTATGGGGTAGTTACAGTTTGCGTAACCTTTCTATGGTTTGTATGTGTATTGGAACTGATTAAAAAAAAAATTGACAAGTTTATCAATTAAATCAATAAGTGGCCGTATTACCGCAATTTTTAAAATAGACCATTTATCCCCACTTACCCTAAGGTAATGCATTGAGCTTAAAAATGTACTTACCTAAGTAGCATATAAAAGTATTGTTAAAATTTTGAGACAAATACTTGATGGCGATCTTCTAACTTTTTCCCAGCAAATATTTGAGGGCCAAACTGCCCCTCAAGTATTTTCTTGGCGATAGTTAGCGTTTTTAAAATCTGAAAAGACATAAAAAATGACATGCGAAAAAAATTTAACAGCAAGAGTGTTATTATTTTTATTTTTTTTGTAACAGGCATTTAATTGCCAGGTTAACATTGGGCTATTAAAAGTATGTAGAGTGGAACACTACATATATATCGAAACAGAAAAGGATATTTTCTTTGAACTTCCAGGTAACAAAACGTCCTTCAAAAAACTTTTGTCTGGATATGATGGGCTAGATTTGTGCAAGGATCACGAGTTTTACCAACTCAGCAACTAAGCAGGTTTCAGAAGCTCAAAAGCACGTCTATGTTATTGGGCTAAAAGTCCCATATTATCAGCACAAGTGTGACAAGTGTGACAAGTGTGACAAGTTTGACAAGTGTGACAAGTGTGACAGTTGAACTTTGTTTTGGAATTTTTTAAAAAAATCTGTTTACAATATCTTTTTACAAATTTTATAGACATTCTTGTATCTTAAAAAAAGTATATTATTACAAAATGTTATTGACATTATTGAATCTTGATTTCCTTCACAACATTGCCTTTCTAAAAAATGATATTTGGGTATACAATGAAATGTAAAATTATAATAAAGAAAATGGTTCTGAAACATCTACAGATGAGCATACTTCAATAATATTTTTTAGTATTTAACTTGCTATATGGTTTAAAAAAAAATAATTTTTTTTAAATGAGATGTAAGAGAAACAAAAAGAAATTAAAATAGTGACTTGATTCTTTTTATATATATTTAACTTATCAAAAAATAAAAACATAAATAATCAAAAGTATCAACAAATAAATTTTTTTATTGATAAAGTAAATAAAGAACTGAAAAAAAAAGTATTAACTTATAAATAAAAATAACATTCAAAAGCATAAAAATCCTCTAATAAACTAATCCTTAAAATTGTGTTTTTAAAATCGGTGTATTATTATGTAACATTGTCAGTATTATTTTTAAATTTTCATTTTAATGTCATGTAACTTTTGTTATTTTTTTTGCTTTTCTGGTAGTTTAAGCTTTCTGACAAATTCAGAAGACCTTACTTCAAGTATAAACTTCAATGGCTCAATGGTCAGTTTAGAGGTTAATTGGTAAATAATAATATTGATATTGTAAAATGCTATATGTAAAGACCGAGAAAGAAAGCTATGTTTGTTTTGTATCAATAGTTGTATCATAAAAATATACTTAAGGAATAAACTTCAAGCTTTTTTAAATTTAATAAAAATTCTAATTTTGCATTACACCCATAAATCTCTAAAAAATTCTTAAAACTTTATAAAATTTGAGAGCTTATTCACAAAAATAAAAGACATTCACTTTCATTTTTGTGAGCGAAAATGATTGCCGTTTTTAGTTATTGTATTTCAGCACTTTTTAGAAGTTTGAAAAGATTTAAAGACAAATGATTGAATGCGTGAGCTCCATTTGAGATAAGAGGTAAAAATGACTCTCAAATTTAGCCTGTTTTAGAGCTTTGCAAGCATTGATTTATACCTTAGTTTTTTCACAAAAAGTAAATGTAATTAGGGTTGGTTTGACCGTAATGAATAACACAGCATGTTGAAATGTTTAACTTAAGTTTTTAAATGTTCGACTACTCGTATACTCGTATAACGGAAACAACCCTGCAGATAAGCAAGATTAACCTGCAATAAAGTTTTAGAAAAAATTTATTATTATTAGCAACCAATCTATAAGTTTCAGTAAGTTAGGCAAAACTATTTGTGTTGAAAATGAAGAGGCATAGAGCTAAAACAGTACCTTAAGGAACATCACTGAAAACATCAAGTCAAACAGTGTTGGTATTGCTTATTATAATGCTTTGCTTTTTACCTCCTAAAACAGAATTAATTCATTGTGGGAGTTGTCAAAAAATCTTAATTTCAACAAATTTATGTTGAAATTAAAATCTTTTAAAGATCTTAATCTCAACTAACTTTTTCGTGAGAATCAAAAGTTTATGCAAAATCGAGATTATTCCAATAAACTGGTGAGATTCTATGGACAACAAAACAATATCAAAAGTCTCAATAAGATTAGTTACGCATGATTTATGATGATGAAAGTCATGTTTAGAGCAGGTTATTATCGTTTTAAAATTTTCTTCTCTACAAGTTTTTCAAAAGTTTTGCTTGCAACAAAGATTAGTGAAATAAGTCGACAGTTTTTAGTAACATATTTGTGTATTCGACAGTTTTTAGTAACGTATTTTTTTAATCGGCAGTTTTTAGTAACGTAATTTTGTAATTGTTTGATATCAATTATGAATTAAAATGGCTTTATCATCAATATCAATAAATTAAATTGGTTTAAACTCATCAATAAATTAAACTGGTTTTTACAACTTTTAATCTATATTTATATTGGAAAACAATCCACAAATATTTCATAAAAATTGTTTTTAAAAAGCGGCTCAACATATTTACAAATATGTTTAGAAACTATTAAAATTATAAACACTTAATCGCAATAAAATAGTCTACTGCTATCATGTTTGGGCGGCCGTGGCGCAGTAGTTAGAGCGCTTGCTTTATAAGCAAGAGATCCAGGTTCGAAACGAGCTCTGGACAAATTTTCGCGTCACGGTAAGGAAGGAGGCGTGAACTTCCTGGTTAAATGCACTTCCGCGGTGCTCTGTGACAAGACCGTTAGGACTTCTTGGGGCACCTAAAATAAAAATTGAAAAAAAAAAAAAAAATGTTTCATCGATGTTTAAAAAAGAGTCCGTGCTCTTTATATGAACTCTCATTTTATAATTTAAATTTCTTAATGCAGAAGATCTTCTATTCTACGAAAGCCAGTAATCGTATTAAAGCAACTTTCTCACTGCGAAATAATTGTTTAAAGTAACTATTTTTATAATTATTTAAACCAAATCAGACCTGAGTGTTGAAAAGAAAGGCAAAAACAGTTTTAGCTAATATACTTTTCAAGCGGATAATTGTAAAACGAATTTTGAAAAAATATAAAATAATTTTATACTTTTCTACAACATCTTTTTTTTTAACAAATACATTTTTATGAACGTATTTTTTTTGTAGATAGCAACGCAAAACATAAAAAAAAAACAATAGCACAGTACTTGTAATGACTAACTACTACCATAGTAACACAGTTATTTTCTGTTAACAATAAACTAACTTAGAAAACAATAAATTTCTAACAATGTTAGAACATTGTTGTTTTGCAAAGAAAAGGTTAAAAAACAGTTTTGCGTCAAATTATAATAAGTTTAGTAACTAAATTGTTTTTTGTCAAATTAGTAAACTGACTATTCTTACTCAATGTCTTCTCTAGTTGATCAATAAAGAAGTAATGCAATATTTGTTAAAAACATTGTTTACAAGTTATTTTTATTTATAAAACATCACAAAATTGTTATATTTTAAGCAAATATTAAAATCCTCTGCGTTTCCCCTCCCCCATCTCTTATATAAATGGAAAAAAAATTATTCAAGGTACCAAAAGTCCTGTAATAAGTAGGGTATGTGCCGCATTAAATCAATGAATTAAATTTGACAGGTGTATAGAAAATAGGCGAAATCAAAGGTAAAAATAAGATTGAAAAAAGTAAAAGCATATCTTTTAACATTAACAGAGTGTAAAACACCAACCTATCGTAATGACGAAAAACAAACTTTAAAATACGCGAAACAGAATTTTATAGCACATAAATTGGTTCTGTAAAACATAGAATTCGGAGTACCTTCGAACACGACCGTTTCTTTAATAATACCTTGTAAAACGTTAAAAATAAGTTTTTTTAATCCTGTAGCCTTCTAAATTAAATAAACTTATACGTTTGAAAATAAATATATGCTATGCTTTATGTGATAAGTTAAACATTAATCAAATTACGCTATATGACCAATTACGTAAATTAGTGTGACCAATTACGTTCAAGTTCAAGATTAAATATATGCAAAAATCTCTCTTGTTAACAACAAATTAGGTGACTTAAAAGTGTTGTAAACTTTTCATTTTCTTTTATATAACTATTTAAAAGATTTTATTCAGTAATTAGTAAATACAGTTATACAAAATCAATTGTGGCCCGTAGATCTTCGTGTTAAAATATAAACAGATTTTCCTATATTCTTCTTATTTGAAATATAGTAGTAACAACTTAGATTTTTATAAATTATCCATTTAAAAAAAAAAAAACTCGGACGTAAATGTCCTTTGGTTTATTATTTGCACGCCCAAAAAAAGCAGGTAATCCAAAAATATGTCTGGCGGAAAATAAAGATTTTTTCGTTTTTACGCGAAGATTGCAATATTGTAAAATGTAAAACAAAATTTTCCGAAGCTTATTTTTGACGTAAATAACGACACCACCGTCTCTTATTTTAAACTTTATTTGTAAGTGAATGCGTCAAAGTTCATTAAGTCTTACTAATCCATATATATATATATATATATATATATATATATATATATATATATATATATATATATATATATATATATATATATATATATATATATATATATATATATATATATATATATATATATATATATTTATATATATATATATATATATATATATATATATATATATATATATATATACATATATACCCACACACACACATATAAATATATATATATATTTTTTAAATTTTTTTTAGGTGCCCCAAGAAGTCCTAACGGTCTTGTCACAGGGCACGGCGGAAGTGCATTTAACCAGAGAGTTCACGCTTCCTTTCTTACCGTGGATCTCTTGCTTATAAAGCAAACGCTCTAACCACTGCGCCACGGCCGCATTAATATATAATATATAACATATAAATAAAATATATTGAAGTTGGAAGAAGGCAATAATTTGTTTATAACAAAAATTAAAGTATTTGCAGAAAAAAAAATTGGTTGAAGTACATAATTTAAAAAAAAATCAAGTCAACAGAAGTTATAAAAAATTGAATTGTTAAATTCAATAAAGTCGCATGTTAAAAAGCATAAAAAAAAAATATTTTTGACAAAACTAATTTAGACAATTTTTATGAAAATAAAAGAAAGAGATTTAATAAAATGTAAGACCTGTTTCAGTAAAATGTATATTTTTTTAAACAGTTTATTGTTGAGTTACTCTTTATTAAAGTTCTTTAAAGTTCTCATTTAAAGAAAAAATATTTTATAAATTACTTAAGAGTAATCTCTGTTCGAGATGAACATTAAAGCATCAGCGAAATAGCAATTCAAATACTAAAAACTGAACAAACGAAATTCAATGAACACCATAACAACTCCAGAATTTAAATAGAAATATGGGGGCGGTGACTCTTTTTTTATTTATCCCTTTATTCACTAAACCCTAAGATAAATTCATAATGATTAAGCTAAGTAACTTCGAAACATGAAGAAAACTCCATATTTAAGTGTGTTCATATATATGAGGAATGACGATGTTATACAAAAAATTGCAGTGATTGGAGACTAGAAACAACATAAGACCCATAACGTCAGCCTCCCCAGCCCCATATAGGAGGGCAATAAGGCAAATTTGTTATTTTTTTTTTCAATCTTAAACTTGATTTATATTCATCGACAAATTTTAAGTTTGATTCAATAATCTTTCTTGATCGGTTTTTATGAACTTATAAAGTTTACAGCCCCCTCAATTTTAGGGGGCTGAAAACTTTATAAGTTCATAATTTCAACTTTATAACTTTATGTTTCAAAGATGCTTAGCTCAAATACCAAAATAAATTGTCTACGGCCTTTTTCTTTTTATATTACAAAAAGATTTCTATCGCATGAGTTTAAAATCTTAGAATTTGTCGCAAACCACATTTATTAACTAAATTAAATAAATTCAAAGAAAAGGATGCTGTTAACTATTTGACTATAGTTAAATTAAGTAGCAATTTAGGATATTAACAAGAGCCTTTAATTTTACATTGCACAATTACTTAAAAGTATATTTAACTAATTGGGTAATAAATTTTTTTTTAAGCTTTAGGTTTCATAGAAACCGAAAGCAATATCTGACACGGATTTTACTTTTTACCTTGAAGCATGGATTAAAGTTCAGGATTCATAAAATCGAAGCATAGATTAAAGTTCTGGATTCATTAAATCAACATCATTAAGGCGTATATAAATTGAATTTGTTTCAGATAATATTCTTTCTTCCATGTGGTAAATATTTTAAAATGTTTTCTATGTATTTTCAGTTTTCACGCCAATTTTTTTCCTCAAACTTAAAAGCCAAACTTTTCTTTAGCAATGTGTTTTTTGTGTTGGAGCCAAATAAACAATTCTCCTACATCAACCCAATTCTGTGAACTGTGCGTAATTTCTCGCATTGAAGCGTCAAAGTATGGATCTTCATTTATTTCAACTTTGAAGACATGTGCATTAAATAATTCAGAATGTAATACATTGTGTCACGACACTATTAAGTTAACAGCAATTATGGATTCTTCAATAAAAATTACTTCTTGTAAGGTCAGTCTTTTAATATAAATTATTAAACATGTTAATGTAGATATTGTTATTCTTGTCAAGTTATGAAATTTATTTCATGAAAAACAACGGAAATAATAAAAAATTAGGCAATAAATAAATATAGCATCTTAATAATATCAATTTTTTTTTTGCTTACAGCAACACATAACTTTATCAAGAGTTGATCACACTAATCCCAATGAAAACAAAGAATACTAGAAAGTTGTTGCCAAAATGAAAGAAAGTTAAAATCTTTTTACATAGCCAGAGTTGATAGTAAATTTTTTTATACTACAACTATCGAAGGGACAACAAATGTGGAAAGAACCTCCTAATAAATTAGTAGTTTAATATTAAAAAAAAAAGTTAAAAGGAGTATTTCCAATTTACATACATTTTTGACCCGTTATTCTTTTTATTTTTCAAAACACTTATTTACGCTCAAGAATGTTATAAAACAATATGAAACTACACTTAACAACTTAAAAATAATTTCGAACTATAAAAAAAAAATTTATATATATATATACATATATATATATATATATATATATATATATATATATATATATATATATATATATATATATATATATATATATATCATATATTATATGTATATAAATTACCAGATAATTATGACGCCAAGCTGATTGGGCTCAGATTTTTGATAGATAATTCTTAAAACATTAACGATTTGTTGGTGTTAAAGTCTAAACACGATCGGCTTGGCGAGGATATGGGCCAAAAGATTTCAAAGTTGGACATACTCCTTTGGAAACATAACTTCCATGCCGTAGACGAGAAAATTATTTCGAAAAAACTAATTTATAAAATGTAACTAAATTAAAAGATTTCGATCAAAGCTATTTTGAGCAAGTCGACTTCCTAAATTTATTATTTATTTTATTTTTATCATAACACTATATTCTCATTTATTAATAATTCGATATTAAAAACGTTTTCAAAAAAAATATCTTTTAATATTCAATAAAAGTTTTGCTAATAGTTTTGTCGAATTACAAAACCAACAAAAAAATAAAATTCACAATCTTTAACTCGAGATAGATTCAAAAATATAAAAACAATTCATATTCTAATTCCGATTTTTTAATGCGATTCTGATTCTTTGTCGATTTCAATTCTTTTGCGGGTTAAATTATTTAAAATAAGTTAAAAAACGTATTGTTAATATAAAGCATAAAAATTTTAATGGTGAAAATACCGATTAGGAACTTAATAAATAATATAATAGTGATACGCAGAATGTAGCAGCATGCATGTTGCAGCATGTATGTTGCAGCATGTATGTTGCAGCATGTATGTTGCAGCATGTATGTTGCATAGAACCTTATATTAATAAGTAGCAAATAATATTGTCATTATATTTTCAGTATTTACTTGTGCCCCTATTGTTAGTACAAATTGTTAAATAATGGTATGTTCTTGTTCAAAAATACGAGCATTTTCCATCTTAAAGTAGTTTTATCAAGGCACAGCTGATGCATGCACATCTCTTCACACTCTAAAATCTATGTTGCAGCATCACAGTCTAAAGTCTTGGCTTTACTTTCGATATTCTATTTTTGTACAACAATTCATTCTGAATTAAAAATTTACATCGATAACACTATCCTTTAGATAATCCAAATTGATAGCTGTTTTTTTTTGCCATATCAAAGTGGCATAAAAAAAAACCTAGAAAATCATTAGTGTAGATCGGAGCTAATTAAGCATGGACGCAAGTTAGGCAATTAAAATATCTTAAAAACTACGTATCAAATGACAAAACATCTAATGGATGAATGTCAAAGAATTAGAATGTTAACACAATGCACAACAAAAGATTGCTCGATAGCATTTGAATAAGATTTACGGGCATTTTTTCTATTTTGGACCTAAAAATGATAAAAAAATATTACCGATTTTTTTCTTATGTCTGCTTATAATTTTTTTTCTGCACTGCCATCACTAAAGTGTTGATATTTTACCAAATTATCAGACTTTTAATTAGAAATAGCCATTTTTTCTTACGCCTTACTGTTTTTTATAAAATCTAACTAATGTGTTACCTTGTCTCGTAGGGGTAAGTTAAACACCTTTTGAAAAATAAATAAAACTGGACTATTGAACACAAAGAAACAACTTTAATGAGAAATAGTTTTGTTGTACAGTATTTATATATATTATTGAAATTAGTATTTTTTAAATCACTCTTCAAAGTTCAAGCTATAAAATGATAATTTTCAGACACTTTCTTACTATTTAATTTTTTCTCTTCTCTTACTTACTTTATTAAAGTGCATAAAAGAAAAAGTTTATAAATTATACACTGACTTACTGTTACCCAGTCGGCAAATTTAGTTGTAAATGCTCATTAGAAACTCGTTTAATTAGGTATCGTTGTGATATGTATGTTGGCCATTTTATCGTGTCGAACACGCATTAGAAATACGCATTGAATGCGTATAAAGACAGGTATACAATACGACGCCTACTGAGTATCAAACTCGCATTTGAAACTCTTGTAAACACGTATAAAACATGATAACCAGAGAATATTCAATACAATTTTATTAACTAATATGAATTCATACCATAATGATAATGACTAGGAGTAAGCAATCCTTAATACGGGTTATGAGTTATTAAATCATTAATAACAATAAAAACACCTTAATAACTTGATATATTATCTAAAAATTAAATACAAATTTATCGATAAATATTTTAACTTTGGCTCCCTATCAGCAACGTCTTTGCTTATAGTTAACGACATAAAGACCGCATTAACATCAGTTGAGTTCTTTTTAAAATCTGTCACAACAAAGGTACCAGAAAAGGAAAGTCAAATAAAGCCTGCAAATACCTAGAAAAAATAACAAAATAAAAAAATTACAATTTTTAATTACAAATGTACTACCCGAACAAAATTTTACGTACTAAATGCGTATTTAAGCAAAATAATATGTAAGATACGTAAACTTACAAATAGAGTACGTATTTAATAATACGTATTTCTTAATCTGTATCTATACGTTTTATTAGGTATTTAAACTTACAAAATATATTTCAAGGTAAAATACGTATTTTTAGGTATTTTAAAATATTTAAGGTTTTTATTTTTTTCATCGGTTACCGTTAGTTAAATATGGCCAACACGCTTTGTTTTTTTTATATAAACGAGCAGGTTCAGAAAGTTTAGACTTTATTATTTAGATTGTCAGTACATCACTTTTATAAGTTTTTATAAGTTGTTATTATAAAAAAATGGAAATTAAAATTATGGTTTTAGGCAATTTTTGGTGAAATAAAAGCAACCTTTTTATGTCATAAATTACGATATTATATTATCTTTTTAATGCAAAGTTTGCATTCAAAAAGTGTTAAACACTGACATTGTGACAATGCAGTATATACAATGATTGTATATATGCTGAATGTAAGTTTAACTTCTAAATTAATTTTTTTTATTTCTTTATATTCTATATTTATATTATATATATATATATATATATATATATATATATATATATATATATATATATATATATATATATATATATATATATATATATATATATATATATATATATATATATATATAAATATATATATATATATATATATATATATATATATATATATACATATATATATATATATATATATATATATATATATATATATATATATATATATATATATATATATATATATATATATGATTACTTAAACTTCCTTATTATTGTTACATTAGTATTTATGTTAGAATAATTTAATTAAGTAACAAATATTAAATAACATGTCTTCAAGAAATATTCGTAGAAAAGTTGCCATTGCAGTCAGTAGCTGCTTGAATATAACAGACGGTTTGTTGTATTAATAGTTTCAAATATTTTGATATAAAATCTTTTTTATTTATCAGTGTTATTATTTATATTTGTAATTATTTGAGTTTTATTTAAAGTATTATGTTGTTATATTATTATTTGTGTTATTTTTTTAATTGTGTTTACCATTAATTAGGATATCAATATAAAGATTTATATTTGGAAAAGTCTGATAACCTAATTTCTGATTCCAATTCTTCAATTTCAGAATCTATTTCAAATTTTGAGCCTTCATTATGTTCTTCAAGTGATGAAGTTTCTACCAGCAGTGATTTTTGAAATAAAAATCCAAGTGATCTTGAGTTGCTAATTAAGTTACGGGATTTTGCAATTGAAAACAATATACCTTTTTCAGCAATGGATAAACTGTTATTGATTTTAAAACCTTATAATCCTCAATTGCCTAAGTGTTTCAAAACCTTATTGAACTCAAAACCTGCAACAATTAGAAATGTATATAATGGAGAATTTTTGTATCTTGGTGTTAAACCATTTCTTCAAACACTAAGCGTTTCTAGCTCATCAATTATATCTTTGCAATTTAATATTGATGGTCTTCCACTTTATAACAGTTCTGAAATATCATTTTGGCTTATTTTATTAAAAAAAGTTAGTGATTCAATGTCATCAAAAGTTGTTATCATTTTTTGTGGAAAAGGAAAACCAAATTTACATGATTTTTTTCCCCAATTTGTGACAGAAATAAATTATATTAAAACCAATGGTGTTACAATCAACTCACACTTATGCAGTATTCATATAACTAATTTTGTATGTGATGCTCCTGCACGTGCATTTATTAAGTGCATAAAGTACCATTCAGACTATTCCAGCTGTGATAAGTGCACTGTAGAGGGTGAGTGGCATGGCAAGGTTGTATTTTTAGAAATAGATGCATCCCTCAGAACATTAGAAAGTTTCATTTTGAAAGAAGATGATAGTCATCATAACGGGGAGACACCTTTATTGGGAATTCCTATTCATCCGATTAATAGTTTTCCAAATGACTATATGCATTCTGTATGTTTGGGGGTTATTCGAAGACTTCTGAATTTTTTTTCTTCTGGACCATTCAGAGTCAAGTTATCTTCACAACCTCTAAAAACAATATCAGCTCGCCTAATCCATATTTTTTCATTCTTTCCTTCCGATTTTAACAGACGGCCTCGTTCATTAGAGAGTATGAAGAAGTGGAAAGCTACAGAATTCCGATCATTTCTCCTTTATTCAGGGCCTATTGTTTTGTGTGATATTCTCAGTCAACCAGTTTATGAGAATTTTCTTATTTTACATAGTTCAATATTTTTATTATGTAGATCTCAAGAACACGAAGTTATTAATTTTTGAAGTGAGCTGTTAAAAATATTTGTTACAAAGGCCCCTTACAAATTACCTTGTATGGAAAATCATTTATGACATATAATGTGCATTTCCTTATACATCTCCACAACGACTGTTTGGATCCCTTGGCAATTTTTGTGCTTTTCCCTTTGAAAATGTTCTAGGACACCTAAAAAGAAGAATTCGAAGTGGGTACTTACCTCTTCAGCAAATTGCTTCCAGACTTGCTGATTACAAAGCTGAACATTTACAAAAAATGCATACTGATGGAGTTTTTCTTCAACGTTGTGGTGGATTATTACCAAATCATGGTAATTTTTTTCAATATTAAGTCTGGTATTACAAAAATAAAAGGTTTTCAAGTGTTTTGCGTGATAGCTCGGTAATGATTGAACACAAATGTTATCAAATTGTTAACATCTTAGCAGAAGATTTAAGAAATCCATTATTCTTAGTCAAACATTATACAGTGCAAACAGATTTTTATGACGTGCCACTTGCTAGTTCAAAACTCTCTATTTTCAAAGTTAGTTGTCTCAGTGATACCTTGCATACAGTTCCATTTTTTGATAATGTTGTTAAATGTTGTTGCCTCCCATATGCTTCCTCCTACGTTGTTTTCCCATTATCAGACATTTGAATTCCTATTATATTTCTATACTTCTTGACCATATCAACTAAAAACAAAATTTATAATATAATATTAATGTTTTTAATATATATCATATACAAAATGTTTATTATTCTTTTTTGGTGCATATTGCTTACAATTGCTTTTATTTGTGCAGATTTAGCAGTTTATTATGTTAAATTGTTTACTGCAAATTCGTTATTTCTTTATTGTAAAGTTTAAGTTTACAGAAAAGGCTGCTCTTGATCATATAACTTGAGTTACATTTACTTAACTATATATTACTCAATTTCTTGTCTATATATCAGAGTTAGACATTACAATTGTAATGTCTAACTCTGATATATATAGACAAGAAATTGAGTAATATATAATTAAGTAAATGTCTGTTTTAAAATTTTTTTTTTAGTATTTAAAATTTTCATTCATTAAAGATGTCTTATGCAGTTGTTGTTTTTAACAATGAAAATGAAGTG
Source organism: Hydra vulgaris (assembly GCF_038396675.1). Taxonomy (NCBI): domain Eukaryota; kingdom Metazoa; phylum Cnidaria; class Hydrozoa; order Anthoathecata; family Hydridae; genus Hydra; species Hydra vulgaris. Next base: position 28,041,234 of record NC_088920.1, read on the forward strand.
GCAACAGTGTCCAGCAAGTGGTTTAAAGGTTCTGAGTGTGTTTTGTAGCCCAATTGTAGAGTAGGTAAAAAACTCCAAAACATGTTGTTAAACCACAAGGAACCAGAAGCTGATTGGATTTCCTATAAAGTACGAGTGTTGTCCAGCAACATATGTATGTTTTTTTACTGCCAATGTTATTGTAAAAATTTCATTCTACCAAAGGAGAATGTTTTGTGAATATATGTGACAGTCTAATTTATTATCTTCGTTATTTTATTTTTCTAGTATCTCTCAAATCAGCAAAAGAAAAAGGAGCGACTGGCTGAGGAAAACTCTGATCTAAGTTCGGCTGATGTTGGCAGTCGAGTTGTATTTGCTCCTAGCAGATTTAATAGTCAAGAATTTTCTCAACCACCAGCCAAAATCAGAAAAATTATTTTAAATTCACATACTACTCCCTCACCCTATCTTAACTATCCCTTGTTTCCAGTTACACCATTACTAGCTTCTCGTCCGCCCTTAATTCAAACTTCAACGTCACTTCCTAGTAAACTGGTTGTTTTGTTTTATTAAAATGAACATGTTTTGTTTATTGATTAGTTAATATACTATCTCTCTAAAATATGCATTTTTACTTATCGTTTTTTTAGCTATTTCTAACAGCCGAACTACTTCACTTCTTAATTATCCCTTTTTCCGGATAAATCAGCACCAGTTTCTGAACTTTCGTTTACAAATTCCATTCAAACTCAAGCATCACTTCATTGTGAGTTTAAAAGTTGTTTTTGATTGTTGATCGCAAATTTTATTTTATTATGACCTGTTTTTAAAAAAGTGTTTTAATAAATGTTTAAAAAATTTAATTATTTATTCTTATTCATTCGGTATTAATCACAAATATTTTTAAAATTTTTCCTGCATTTACAGGTGGAGATACTACTGTGATTAAAAAGTAAGGTGAATTTTTAATTTAAACTTCCGGCCTTATTCGAATCGTCCAATCTTTTTTATTTTTAAGTTGGTAGGAATGTCATTAACATTTGCGTCAAATTACATGTCAAACTCATAATTATTTTTTTTTGTTTACGCTTGTTTCTGAAGTACCAAAAGTGCATTCGGCGATTTTCACGATGTCTAATTTTGTTGAGCAAAGAAGTGCTATTAAATTTTGTTTGCAGAATGATATTTCTGCTGCTGAAACGTATCGAATGTTGCAAAAGGCCTTCGCTGAAGAGACTATGTCTCAAAAAAATGTTTACAAGTGGTACAACGACTTCAAAGAAGGCCGAGAACGTGTTGATGACTTGGAACGCTCCGGACGACCATCAACTTCGATCGATGATTGTCACATCAACAAAATCAAAGAATTGGTGCTTGCAAATCGTCGGTTAACCATTCGAAACCTTGTTGACATGGTTGGAATATCATTTGGGTCGGTGCAAGCGATTTTAAAGGATCATTTGGGCCTCAGAAGACTCAAATCACGTTTGGTGCCGAAATTTCTCAATTTCTTTGAAAAAGAGCTTAGCGTTAAAACGTGTGAAGCAATGCTTTCTGACTATCAAGACGTCTACAAACAAATTATTTCTGGCGATGAGACTTGGGTCTACGCATACGACCCTGAAACAACCGACCAATCGAGTGAATACCGTGAAAAAGGCGAGCCGAGACCGAAGCAACCACGTCAAAGTCGCTCAAAAATCAAGGTCATGTTGACTGTTTTCTTTGATTATTGTGGTGTCGTGCACTACGGAATCCTTCCAACTGGCCAAACTGTCAACAAGGAATATTATTTAAGCGTTATGCGACGTTTGCGTGAAGCTATTCGCAAAAAGAGACCGGATTTATGGGCCAATAACTCTTGGATTTTGCACCACGATAATGCGCCTTCGCACACAGCACTGGTTCTTTGTGAGTTTTTCGCCAAAAACTCTACCCATGTTGCTCCACAACCACCGTATTCGCCCGATGTAGCACCGTGTGACTTCTGACTGTTCCCAAAGCTCAAGAGACCACTTCGGGGAAATCGTTTTGAGTCCATTGAAGAGATCCAACGTGAATCGGCACGCGCATTGAAGGCTATCCCTACCGAGGACTTTTCGGCATGCTTCGAAGACTGGAAAAAACGTTGGCAAAAGTGCATTGGGGCCGGGGGCGGACTATTTTGAGGGGAACGATACAGATTTGGAAGAATAAATATATAATTATAAAATGAATTTAAATAAATTTTATTTAAATTCATTTTATAAAAAAATTCACCTTACTTTTTGATCACAGTAGTATGATTTTATAATTTTCTCTGCTGTTGATGTTTGGCATTTATGTTATCAGGAAAATTTATACTTTTTTTTTATTAGGCAATCTTTCTTGTGAACATAATTGTACCCATGTTGTCGCATGGTTTGAAAAACTGTTTCAAAAAATCTGAGAAATCCGAGAGAAATCCGAGAGAGAAAATCGAGAAATCCGAGAGAGAAAATCGAGAAATTGAGAAATCCGAGAAATTCGAGAAATCAAGATAACAGTGAGATCAGGTTATCCTGCTACTGGTAACATGTAACCCAGTACAATCTGCTTCATTTCCTGCTGCCTTGTAGGATACGCCTTTTTAGGCAAAGGCTAGGAGATGCCAACTCCGATTTAAAACACCCCCTGCCTTGGGGTTCTTGGTTGAGTAAAGGCTAGAGATGGTGTCTCGATAAAAATATTCATCTTGGGCAGATGTTAAATGCACCCGGCTACTGTCTTGTAGAAGGCCACCTAGGCAAAGACTTAAGGGGTAAACAGATTCTCTCTGTTGACCAGCCTCGCACCACTTCTTTATCTATTAGGCTAGCGCAGATGTATTTTTAATACATTGTTTCCAGTTTAGGATGTTGAATGCTGAATCTTCTTGACTCAATGCATGGGTTTTGCTTGTGTCTCTGTTTTTATGACTAGGCAACTCATTCTATTATCTTCTAATGAGGGTACAGCTCTAAAACTTAGTTTTATGGTTCTGAGGCCGGCTGGAAGTCAGGTTTCCCGAACTCTGTGGTAGCTCTCAGAGAGGCTGATTCCATCAACAGCTGAAAAATATCAAAGTATTAACAGTGCCATGTTGCGTATGGATGGTGTCCCTGTTGTACTTTTGGTGTGCATTGCGGAGGCCACATTTGGAGCCCTTTGTTACGGCTTAGGGTTTATTAGTAGTAATGAGGCAATTACTTGGGCTATTAAACAGTGTTCTGAGTACTATCTATGCTTTGAGTCAAGTTCTTCAATCAAATTTAAAAATGAATTAAGTACCAAAAACTATAAAACACAAGAAACCATCATCATCACCAAGTTCTCTAAACCTATCATTCACTAATATTCGTGGTCTTGGAAGCAACTTTTCTTCTGTTGAGTCTTATCTCTTGCAAAGTTCACCAGACCTACTTGCTCTTTGTGTGACTAAGTTCGGCTGTCTCATCTTGTGATCTTAGTGTTGATGGTTATCTTCCTCTAATTCGTAAAGACTCTAATAGTCACATGCTTGGCCTCGGCATTTACATTCGTAAGGATTCACCCATTTGTCGTGAAACTAGGTTTGAATCCACAGACTATTCTTTTATGTGCTTTCGTTTAGCACCACTTCACTCTATTATCTTTCTTTTTGTTCTATATCGCTCTCCTTCATCTCGAGACTGCACACTTTTTGACGTTATTTCTGATCATATTGACCAAGCCCTCTCTCTTTATCCATCAGCTAATATAATTGTTGTTGGTGACTTTAATGCTCACCACTCTGAATGGCTTGGCTCTAGTGTCAGTGATTCGGCAGGCATTAAAGCCCACAACTTTTTCTTTTCTCAATCCCTAACTCAAAAAATCCCTAACTCAAATAGTTCCAACTCGCTTTCCAGACAACGCGAATCATTTACCTTCTCTACTCGACTTATGTCTTGTTTCTGATCCAAATCAGTGCTCAGTTTCTCCACATTTACCCTTAGGTGCTTCTGATCACAGTTTGATCTCTCTAAAACTAATATCTCATTCCTCTTCATCACCTGAATCCCCCTATTATCGAACCTCTAACAATTACAGTAAAGCTGACTGGGATTCTTTCCGTGATTTTCTTCGTGATTGCCCTTGGGTAGAAATCTTTCTGAATCCACGAAGTTATGTAAGAAGCACATTTGTCCTGTCGACAAATGTGCTTCTTACATAACTTCGTGATTCAGGCTGGCATGGAATCTTTTATTCCTCCTCGACGACTCCAGGTCAAGCCTCACTCTCCTCCATGGTTTTCTTCACACTGTGCTGCTGCGATTGCCAATCGAAACCGTTAGTTCCATATTATTCAGCAAAACAATTCTCCAGAAAACAGACGTCTGTTTATTACTGCTACAAACAATTGTAAAAAGGTTTTGCCTATTGCCAAATCCCGCTATTCTCAGGTCATGAAATCTCGTATCTCATTTCAAAAAATAGGCTCTCGTGACTTCTGGAGAATCTTTAATAATATCAATAATAAGGGTAAATCTATAATTCCACCACTCTTGTATGGTTTAGACTTTGTCACCTCACCCAAAGACAAAGCCGAATTGTTTGCTAAAAACTTTTCATCAATATCATCTCTTGATTCCACTAGTTGCGTTCTACCTGATATTGCCAACTAACAGGTTCATTGCCAACTAACAGGTTCATTCAAGATCCATTGCTTGACATTCATATCACTCAGGAATCTGTATCTAAAGTAATTTTCTGTCTAGGCTCTTCTGCAGCCTATGGCCCGGACAACATACCTGTTATTGTCTTGCAGAATTGTTCTCCGGAGCTGTCGTATATACTCTCAAAACTATTCAACAAGTGCTTATCAAAGTCTTGCTTTCCAGCCTGCTGGAAAACGGCATCTGTTATCCCTATCTTCAAAAGTTCTGGTGAGCGATCTGATTCGTCTAACTACCGTCCCATAAGTCTTCTTCCTATTATAAGCAGGGTCTTTGAATCTTTAATTAACAAACACTTAATTTCTCATCTTGAATCTAATAACTTACTTTCTGACAATCAATATGAATTTCAATCTTCTCGTTCTACAGCTGATTTGCTAACAGTAATAACTGACAGGTTTTATCGTGCATTAGATAAAGGTGGAGAGGTTAAGGCTATCGCTCTTGACATTTCAAAAACTTTTGATAAAGTTTGGCATGCTGGTCTTCTCCATAAGCGTACTTCTTATGGTGTATCCGGCAACATCTTTTAGATCATTAAATCCTTCCTTTCCAATCGTAGCATAAAAGTTGTCCTCGATGGACAACACTCTTTTTCTTATTCTGTAACTTCAGGGATTACTCAAGGTTCTATCTTTGGCGCTATACTCTTTTTAATTTACATTAACGATCTTCCAGATATTCTCACATCTAAGGTGGCATTGTTTGCTGATGATACTACCATTTATTCTTGTCGTGATAAGAAACCAACACCCTCTGATTGCTTGGAGGGGGCATTTGAGCTTGAAAAGATCTCACTTCTGCTACAGCATGGGGCTCACAGTGGCTGGTGAACTTTAATTCAGATAAAACTCAATTTTTTTCAGCCAATCGTTATCCCAATAATTTAGATCTTCCTATTTTTATGAACGGTTATGTACTCGATGAGTCACCTACTCTTCATCTTCTAGGATTAACTCTTACTTCCAATCTCTCTTGGAAAACATATATCAAATGAGTTGCAAAATTAGCATCTGCTAAGGTTGCATCTCTTTATCGAGCTCGTCACTTTCTTACTTCGGATTCTATTCTCTATCTCTATAAATCTCAAATCCAACCAATACTGTTGCCATATCTAGGGCGTTTCTTCTAATGGTGCCCTTTCTCTTTTAGACAAGGTGCAAAAACGCATTGTAAATATAGTTGGACCTGCTCTTGCAGCCAACTTCCAACCATTATCACATCGCCGTAATGTTGCTTCTCTTTCTTTTTTCTACAAATACTATAATGGGCACTGCTCTAAAGAGCTAGCGTCTCTTCCATCGACTATAATTCATTCTCGTGTTACTCGTCATTCAATCAAGTGTCATCCTTTTTCTGTGACTGTTCCTAAGTGCTCCAAAAACGCTTATTCGTCTAGTTTTTTTCCTCAAACATCAGCTCTTTGGAATTCGCTTCCTTCATCTTGCTTTCCTGATTCATATAATTTACAATCTTTTAAGTCGTCCGTCAATCGTTATCTTGCTCTACAATCCTCATCTTTTCTCTTTCAGTAACTTCCAACTTTAGTTAGTGGCTGCTTGCAGCCTTGTTGGAAGCAAGGATGTTTAAAAAAAAAAAAAATACAACAAATGCGCGTAGAACAAGAAGCTATAAATCGACGTTTTCATCAACATTCACAATGTTAAATTGAAAATCAACATGTGGATATAAATTTGTTGAGTTGTCTTCCTCTGGACAGTGATCTTGATTTTGATCAGTTTGGCATGGAAATAGTTGCCGACAAAGAAAAAAGAACTGCTCTGGTAAGTAAACTTTTATGATATTTTGTTTAGTCTTTCTATTGAATTTTTTTTTTTTGTAGGAATACCTTTTTTTTTGTGGAAAAATGTGTTTATGCAATCATAACAATATAGATTAGTAGTACAAATTTTACTTGTTGTTTCAGATAAGTTATTTGCGAAAAAGGTCTGACACAAATGTGAACAAGACCATAATTAATATATTGAGGAGTTTGTTGAAAGACAATGTTCTTCGATGTTATTCAAGGGATGGGAAGCGTGGGAAAAAAAGTTTTGCTTTAGCAAAGGGAAATTTTGTTTCAATAATACAAGGTAACATATATCTAATTAATAATAATTAAAAATTATTATTTATTGAATGTATATATAATGTATATAATGATATTATTTTATATAATAATATTATAATGTATATAAGATTAATAATATTTATTTGTATGTATATATAATGTATATAACATCATGTATATAAAATTAATGATATTTATTATTATGTATATATAATGTATATAATATCATTTATTTATAAGAATAAACACATGATATTAAGCATATAATGTTAGATCAGCGCACACACATACCAGTGGGGGATTAGGAAATTTTTAGGATCTAAGGCTATTTAATGCAGGGTTCCCAGTTTCTAATAGTAGTTAGCGTTACTTTAATTATGATAAGTGTATTTATTTTTCGATCTGTTAAATTTAGATGTTATTTCAAAAGTTCATGAAGGCGTATCGATTGTCGAGATAAACATTGCTATTTCGGAGCAATTAAAAAGACTAAATCAAAGGAATCGAAGTTCTCTACTTAAATCAGCTGAGGGAACAGCACCCGAAATGGCAGAAATAGTTTAATAATTAATTATTGGATTTATGTTGAACTAAAATTTAAAAATACAGAACGTCTTGTTTTTTGTTATTAAGGCTTACAAGTTCTAAATATCCTTCTTACGTCCAAAAGTTACTTATTATATTATAAATAAATACGATTAATATTTGTCTGTAAAGACGTCCTAAAGATACCTATTTAACATAAAAAGAACTGTAAAAATACGACAAAAAAGTATTAAATACGGATAAGTTCGCTAACGAACTTACCTATATAATACGAAAAAAAGAAAGCAAAAAATACGTATTATTACGTAAAAATAATACGTATTAATACAAAAAAAAGATACGAATTTATTACACCCTACCAGCGGCCAAAGGTACCGTAATTAATACGAAAAAAAAATACGAATACATACGTATTAAATACGTAAAATTTTGTTTGGGTATATTCTGTGTCTACAGAATATTCAAAAAAGATTATAAAAATGCTAGACAACACAATGTAGTAACACTGGCAAATAACACCACAACTTAATAAGATATTTTATTAACTTAAATACTTGGACTGAAAAGATTTTATTTATTTCAATATTTGAACAATCAAGGGACAACTATAGTTAAACAATTTGAACAACTATATCAAAAAATAGCAAGCAACTCGTCAAATATTTCTTATAAATGGTAATTATCATTAGGGTATTAAGAAATACGTAAGAGCTCAGTAATTACATAAGTTTTATTAAATCTCTCTCTCATCTAAAAGAGAGAGAGCGAGAGAAAGTGTTTCTAAAGCAGCATGTTAACAAAAGTAAAAAAACACGGAATAAATAGTAGTAACTGGTTTTATTGTTACCAGTAAACAAAATTACTTTTACCATGATTAAAAGCTTATTTCCAGCATTTAATAATTAAGTTCCAGCTTCTCTCTAACTGATGGCTAATGATTAATAGAGTAAATTTCATATCATACTAAATTTACAAAAATCACAACCCTATTTCAACAGTAAGCTAACTAATCAAGAAATGATAAAGGGAAGACAAACTAAAAAAAAAAATGAAAAAAAGAACAAATTTATGATTGTTACTATAAATAGTTAAACTACTTTGTTCTAAAGTGTCTAAAGTAAAATCAAATTAACAGAAATTAACTGAGTTCTGTCAAGTAAGTTTTCTGCTTGCCGAGCAGCATTTCTTCCATTTCAACAACGGTTAATTTTATCCTGCCTAGATCTACTTTTTTTCATTTGACAACTATTTTCAAGTTGTCTATTAGCATTTACATTATTAACTTCGTTGAGCCTAATACTATCTATTTCAATTTCACTATTATCATTAAAACTTATTACAAGTAATCTTACTATTGTTACAACTGAATTAATAAACATAAAAGAATCTTATAAATTGTGATCTTTTCTAATCAAAGACTTTATTTAAACTTAAGATTTATTGAAATCCATATCTTTTTATATGCTTATATACATAAGTCGTTTATCAAAAATATTAAAAAATTTTTTTTATTTACATCAATTAATTTTAATTTTACAAAGAATCAAGACTGCAATGCGCAAAATTACTTTTATTTTAATGCACAAAAATAATAAATGCACAATCTTGTATAAAAAATTGAACCAATGCCAGTCAGTATATTTTACTCTAAAGTAATTATATAAATATATATATATATATATATATATATATAAATATATATATATATATATATATATATATATATATATATATATATATATATATATATATATATATATATATATATATATATATATATATATATATATATCCACACACCTTTAAAAAGTGGTATAACACTTTACACGATGAAATATGGAAAAACATATTCATTTTTTTTCAACTACTTTCCAAAGGAATTTATTTATTTTTTCTAAGAAATAATATTTATATAGATACAGAGAAATATAAAATATACTGAAATAATGGCAGATCAAAGTTTATAAACTTTCGTGTCAACAAATTACAGTCAGTTTTCCATGTTAAATAAATAAAATATATATATCTAATATACTATATATCAAATATAAAATAAATCCAATATAAAATAAAACAAAATAGTAAATTTACCCAAACCAGTATCAGTTATACCGTATGAAGTAACTAAAAAACACTTCAGTTCTTTTCAATTGCTCTAAAAATAACTTTCAACTCTTTCCAATAGTACTAAAAAACAAAACAAAACTTGCTTAGCTGAGTTGCCTAGTTTATAAGAATCTGAAAACAGATAAGTAAAAAACTAATAACAAACAAGCATTTATTTATTAGAACTACTATATTTAAAAAAATTAAATTAAACAAAGAATAACGCCAATTCTCCTTAAAGGCTCAAAAAAATTTTCAGTTAAAATTTGCTTGCAGACCTTGCTTGTAAAACCATGTCAATAAGAAACACATTTAGAAAAGCCTAGAAACTACTTAAAAATGGCATATGCAACATTGAAGTTTAGACGTCAACTGGACTAATTATTAGTAGATGTTTTTAAAAAATTCATACAAATTTACAATACTTTGTTCTTCTATACCGCATAAATCCATCATATGATAAATATGAAATGAAAAAATGTAATGGATAAGTAAATACAAAGAAAAACATCATATATGAATCGAAAACCAATTTATCTGATAGAGATAAGATGTCGTGATAAGAGAGTAGTAGTTGTTAAATATTGTTACTTCATGTTAGCTTTTAGAAAACAAGTCATGTTGGTACGTCATGGTTCTAAAAATTTAAATTGAGATATAAACAAAATGAGTATACAGCAAAATGATATTTGTGTATACTCATTTTGTTTATATCTCAAGTGGCTTTTTGTGAATGATTAAAAGCAGTGAGTTTCAATAAAAAAACCACTTATAATTTTTAACAATAGACACCAACGTAAAGGTAAGCCAAACGTAACAACATTAGTAACATAAACAAAAACTTTACGCAAAATCTTGCTCAACACGTTTGCCAAATCACACACTTTGAAAACATGGAAACAACATAATATAAACATATATAATAACTATAAAACACAATAAACTTATTTAACTTTATATAACATGTATAAACACCTCATATAACATTTGTATACACAATAGATACATTTTATACTATTATAATGACACATTTATAAAACAATTATATAACACATATTACCACAAACATATATTTATCAAAAACTTTTTAACTTTGAACATAATATAAACATATATGCAAACTATAAACATATATAACTTTAACTGCGCGAACAAAATATTTAAAAATAACATTAAAAAATCTAAAAAGATTCATACATATATATATTCATATATAAAGACATATATCTCATAATAAAATATCAAATTATAATCATATTTAATTTAAATAAAATACTTATTGAATAAAGAACAAAAAGCAGATAGAAGAGCTGCAATCCTTATAAAAATTTTTAACGTTTAGCAACAATAAAATGTCAGTGTTGGCTCAAAATTTTAATTTAATTTTCTAAATTTTCTAAAACAGAACAAAAAAAAGGTAATAGCATAACAGAAATGTCAATAAAATAATAATCAACATGATAAAATAAGCAGGGTGTGAAATGATAGGATTCAAGATATATTTGAATTATATCAATTTAAAAATAATAATCAACATGATAAAATAAGCAGGGTATGAAATGATAGGATTTAAAATATATTTGAATTATATTAATTTAGGACTTCATAAAACTAAATAAATAAATTCAAAAGTAGTAATAAATATTTTTATGATAAAGTTTTAGTAACTCTTTAGTGCAAAAAAGTACTGTAACTATACTGGAGGTAATTTACTAAATTTCTCAAGAGAAACCTTTTTAATTTAAAGTACTATAACTGTATTGTAGATATGTGATACTGCTTAAGCAGAACGATATCTCTTCATATAACTTTTCATGTGTTCCTGACTATTCCTTTTCATTGTAGACCAACTTTTTACTAAACTTCTCAAGAGAAACCTTTTTTAATTTAATTTTGCTTTCGCAATTTTAATTTAAGCATGTGCTTTAAAGCAAAGATTTTCGTTTTTCCTTTATATGTTGATTAAGGTGTGTCATACTATGGTCAAAACTTAAAAATTCATACTTATCAGTGGCATTTTTAAGAAAAGGGTGAAGTTTAACACATTAAAATAAGAACTATCAAAAAATTTGAATTTAAATGAGTTTAAGCTACCAGGGAACCGCCTTGAAAATTGCCAAAAATTTTGAATTTTTGATATTTTCATATTTTCGGGGTTAATTTCAATATTTTAGAGTTATATCTGCCTAACAACAACCTTATATATATATATATATATATATATATATATATATATATATATATATATATATATATATATATATATATATATATATATATATATATATATAATTAATGTACACTTAAAAGCAATTGGTGGAAATTCTACCAATGTAAACACTGGTTGTGAGGGAGGAGTAATGCACTTTATGGAGCTGAAATTAGGGCAAAAGTCAAATTGGATTGTATGTGGTCTACACACCAATGAATAACCACTCAAACGTCCAATTAAATTGTTAGATGGAGAATCTAAAAGCGGTAAAAAATGGAGTGGACCCATTGGAAGCTTACTTGATGAAATAACCAATCTTGAAATTAACCCTATTTTTAGTAAAGTTGAAACTAGCGAGCCTCTAATTAACTTAAGTAATGATGTGGTTAAAGACCTTTCTACAGATCAGTATTACGGCTATCAAATAGTTAACGCTATACGCAGTGGTCATGTTCCTCAGCAACTAGGGCTTCCTGAAATTGGCCCTGTTAACATGGCCAGATGGATAACAACAGCCGATAGAATATGTAGAATTTGGATATCTCATCATGGTCTTCCAGACGATGCAGCCCAAAAACTTCTTAAACTAGTCGAGTTCATTGTAGGAGTGTATTTTCTTGTCTGGTTTAACATCAAAGTTGAACATAGTTGGACAAAAGGACTAAAACATGTCTTTACAGCTTAAGTTGCTTCAACACCAGTCACTCGATATTCAGAATATTGTCATTCCAACTATTAAGCAATCTGCTTGGTAAGCTTTCTCTAAATCTATTCTTCAAACTATGCTTTGTTCTAAAAATAAAGAGGAGAGAAGTTTCAGGGTACTCAAAATTCTAGAAATAAGAGGAGAAGGTGATGAAAATGAACAACTAGGAGATCTATCTGTTAGACTAAGAAGGACACCAGATATCAATTCTAAGGCGATTTATCTCAAAGGTCTCATTGATTGGAATAAAGCTTTTGAGCCGCCTTTGACTTGTTGCATGACATCTAAAGACATGAAAGAGTATTTATTTAAACCAATGTACCAATTGTACCAAACTGGTATTGCCACACTCCAGCTGTCAAAAGATGTGTAAAAAAAGTTACCCAGACATGCGAAAATGTTTTTACAGAAGATAGAAGAGATGGTTGGATTAAAGGACTAGAGTTGTCGCAGAAGTTGATGTCGCGTAATCTATCTAAAAAAAACCTTATTGGCTTGACAATGTTTAAGAATAAATTTTATTGTACTTTATTTTAATAAATGCCAGTAAATGTTGCGTGGATCTATATAAAAGTTTTATTTTTAGTTCCAAAACAACCTAATTTTACAGTTTCAGTGGAAGGCAGTGGGAGGGGGCAAACCCCTCTATTTGTTTTTACAAAAGAATTTTTTTTTATAAAAGAGATGACGTTATTTTACATTTTGTAAGTTTTTTTTAATTACTTCCATTTTTTAAATTTTTACCTCATACTCCCCCCTCCCGGGCTTTTGGTGAAATAGTCTCACTGACTCCCTGGTAGCTAAAACTTTTTTTTTTTTTGTAACGGTTCTGAACTTTTATTATTATATCTCACCCTTTTTTAAACTATGCAAAGTAAATTTCAAAAAAAAAAAAAGTATGACACACCCTAATGTTGATATTTGATCAAAATCGGGTACGATGTCGTATCCGATTTTGATCAAATATTAAATAAATACGTATTTTTGATAAATAAGTGGTATTGAACTCGAATTCGAAACTTAAAACTAAATGGAAAACTTAAAACTTAAAACTAAATTTTTCTGGTATCAACGGCGGTATGTTACCCAGTGAAAAATAAAACCGCGTCCCACATAGGTTCCGCGTCGGTTCCGTGTGGGATTGATGGGATTTATGTGGGACGGATTTTCCCATGTGGTATCCGTATGGAAATTTGTCACCTTAAACCTTATGTGGGATTACCCACATGGGTTACATGTGGGAACCATATGGTATTTACACATATGGGAAATCCCACGTGGGTTTCCTGTGGGATTTGCATTGGAATTAATTTAAAAGCTGGAAACTAAAAAAAATATTTTAAATCAACATTGCATTGCGTTACGTTTAAATTGTGTATAAATATTTTATATTAATAAAGAGAATGGCAAGCAAGTATGTAAGTACCACGAATAATTTTTATCTTTCTTTATAGAAATAAGATTAAGATTTGTGCAAATAGACGTATTATTAGGATAATATAATAGTTATTTGAATATAGATCTTGAGTAAATTATTTGCAAACAATTAACTGATGCAAGTTAAATGTTGTCAAAAACCAATCTTGCATGCATGGGACACTGCAGTGTCCCACAGTACCACAGAACCACATAAAACTGAACCCAGAGGCTTTATTCTCAATAACACTGGAGTACCACAGTGTTATTGAGAATTTATTTTCAATAACACTGTGGTACTCCAGTGCCTCTGGGTTCAGTTTTCAAAGTAATATGATCTAAGTAATGTTTAAATAAAATAATATGCTTTAAAATGCATATAGTTATACATATAACTCCTGATAGTTAACTATATGTATAACAAGTTATACATATAATTTGTTATAATAACTTATTTTTTAAGGTTATGCTTGAACAAATTAGTACCAATTAATTCAAATTAAAGATTTAGTTAAAGTTCAAGTTAATGTTCTTATTTATTCATTGTTTTTGTTAATTTTATATTTATTTGTTCAAATTTATCAGTTAGTACTATATTTTACTACAGTAAGAATGTTTATCATTGTTGAACGTGATTTTATTAGTAACTTAATTTTACTATCAACATATTTTGACAACACCCTTTATACTTTAAATGATGACAGCTTTACTTTTCTATTGATGTTAAATTTATTACGTTTCAATAACTCAGATTGAATTTTAACTGAACTATTGTAAGCTTTGTAGGGGTTTGTTGGATATCAAATGTTGTTGTAAATAAAGTAAAAATAATATATATATATATATATATATATATATATATATATATATATATATATATATATATATATATATATAAATTTAAACAAATATATATATATATATATATATATATATATATACATACATACATACATACATACATACATACATACATATATATATATATATATATATATATATATATATATATATATATATATATATATATACATATATATATATATATATATATATATATATATATATATATATATATATATATACATATATATATATATATATATATACATATATATATTTATATTTATATATATATATATATATACATTTATATATATATACATATATAAATATATATATATACATAGATATATATATATATATATATAAAATATATATATTTATATACATATATATATATATATATATAAATATAACATTAAAACAATAAAATTGATACAAAATTTCACTTTAAAACGAATACCATTAACATTGTGATGATAATAGCATTACGAAACTAGTATTTATGTATTAATATTATACTATAAATAAATAGTTTTTTAATTCATTTTATAAAATGGAGACTGACAACTAATAATTAGTGGAAATAAATACAAATTATAAAAATCATGTAAACTTCATTTATTATTACTAAATACTATATTAATGTTAGTCTACAAAGTTAAAATCAATTTAGAGCATTGTTATTAGTTCTTTTGCGATTTGCACTTCCACTTCTCTCAAATTTTTAAAATAGGTGGTCAAAGCTTGCTCAATAGGTAGGTTCTCAGCACAACAATGCTTTTTTCTTACACTTTCTAAAGAGAAATATGGCAAATTGATTACTTATTTTACCTAAATCGTAGGGTCATCTATGCATAATGATGTCAGATGATGACCCGGTCTATTGAACAACTTCACGCTTTATCAAACTCAGTCAATCTTTTGCCATCTCCCATTGAAAATGATGTCAGTTTTTGTTATCGTATTATGATGGTATATCTGAATTGTTAATATAATATAAAAAATGCATATACCATCAATTTTTTTCTGGTTCAATTATACATTTATTCTCAACAGTACTAATAGTAAAAAAAAAAACATAAATTGTTCTTTCAGATAAGCAAGCTAATTTCTGAGTTTAAATTGTTTTTCCTATGATCCTCTATAGTTTTAAGCAACAAAAGCAAGAAGTTTTTAGACCACATTGTTGGTGTAAATACCTCTAAAACCTGCTCATAGCTAGCATAAATTGCTTTACCTTTTTTTTAAATAAAATATTTTACTTTTTTTTTTTAATTCAATTTTTTAATTGACATTATTTTGGTCTCAACATCCCCTCCCCATTGTCAATTAATTGTTTTACCTCATACTCCCCCCTCCCGGGCTTTTGGTGAAATAGTCTCACTGACTCCCTGGTAGCTAAAACTTTTTTTTTTTTTGTAACGGTTCTGAACTTTTATTATTATATCTCACCCTTTTTTAAACTATGCAAAGTAAATTTCAAAAAAAAAAAAAGTATGACACACCCTAATGTTGATATTTGATCAAAATCGGGTACGATGTCGTATCCGATTTTGATCAAATATTAAATAAATACGTATTTTTGATAAATAAGTGGTATTGAACTCGAATTCGAAACTTAAAACTAAATGGAAAACTTAAAACTTAAAACTAAATTTTTCTGGTATCAACGGCGGTATGTTACCCAGTGAAAAATAAAACCGCGTCCCACATAGGTTCCGCGTCGGTTCCGTGTGGGATTGATGGGATTTATGTGGGACGGATTTTCCCATGTGGTATCCGTATGGAAATTTGTCACCTTAAACCTTATGTGGGATTACCCACATGGGTTACATGTGGGAACCATATGGTATTTACACATATGGGAAATCCCACGTGGGTTTCCTGTGGGATTTGCATTGGAATTAATTTAAAAGCTGGAAACTAAAAAAAATATTTTAAATCAACATTGCATTGCGTTACGTTTAAATTGTGTATAAATATTTTATATTAATAAAGAGAATGGCAAGCAAGTATGTAAGTACCACGAATAATTTTTATCTTTCTTTATAGAAATAAGATTAAGATTTGTGCAAATAGACGTATTATTAGGATAATATAATAGTTATTTGAATATAGATCTTGAGTAAATTATTTGCAAACAATTAACTGATGCAAGTTAAATGTTGTCAAAAACCAATCTTGCATGCATGGGACACTGCAGTGTCCCACAGTACCACAGAACCACATAAAACTGAACCCAGAGGCTTTATTCTCAATAACACTGGAGTACCACAGTGTTATTGAGAATTTATTTTCAATAACACTGTGGTACTCCAGTGCCTCTGGGTTCAGTTTTCAAAGTAATATGATCTAAGTAATGTTTAAATAAAATAATATGCTTTAAAATGCATATAGTTATACATATAACTCCTGATAGTTAACTATATGTATAACAAGTTATACATATAATTTGTTATAATAACTTATTTTTTAAGGTTATGCTTGAACAAATTAGTACCAATTAATTCAAATTAAAGATTTAGTTAAAGTTCAAGTTAATGTTCTTATTTATTCATTGTTTTTGTTAATTTTATATTTATTTGTTCAAATTTATCAGTTAGTACTATATTTTACTACAGTAAGAATGTTTATCATTGTTGAACGTGATTTTATTAGTAACTTAATTTTACTATCAACATATTTTGACAACACCCTTTATACTTTAAATGATGACAGCTTTACTTTTCTATTGATGTTAAATTTATTACGTTTCAATAACTCAGATTGAATTTTAACTGAACTATTGTAAGCTTTGTAGGGGTTTGTTGGATATCAAATGTTGTTGTAAATAAAGTAAAAATAATATATATATATACATATATATATATATATATATATATATATATATATATATATATATATATATATATATATAAATTTAAACAAATATATATATATATATATATATATATATATATATACATACATACATACATACATACATACATACATATATATATATATATATATATATATATATATATATATACATATATATATATATATATATATATATATATATATATATATATATATATACATATATATATATATATATATATACATATATATATTTATATTTATATATATATATATATATATATATATATATGTATATATATATATACATATATATATATATATATATATATATATATATATATATATATATATATATATATATATATATATATATATATATATATATAAATATAACATTAAAACAATAAAATTGATACAAAATTTCACTTTAAAACGAATACCATTAACATTGTGATGATAATAGCATTACGAAACTAGTATTTATGTATTAATATTATACTATAAATAAATAGTTTTTTAATTCATTTTATAAAATGGAGACTGACAACTAATAATTAGTGGAAATAAATACAAATTATAAAAATCATGTAAACTTCATTTATTATTACTAAATACTATATTAATGTTAGTCTACAAAGTTAAAATCAATTTAGAGCATTGTTATTAGTTCTTTTGCGATTTGCACTTCCACTTCTCTCAAATTTTTAAAATAGGTGGTCAAAGCTTGCTCAATAGGTAGGTTCTCAGCACAACAATGCTTTTTTCTTACACTTTCTAAAGAGAAATATGGCAAATTGATTACTTATTTTACCTAAATCGTAGGGTCATCTATGCATAATGATGTCAGATGATGACCCGGTCTATTGAACAACTTCACGCTTTATCAAACTCAGTCAATCTTTTGCCATCTCCCATTGAAAATGATGTCAGTTTTTGTTATCGTATTATGATGGTATATCTGAATTGTTAATATAATATAAAAAATGCATATACCATCAATTTTTTTCTGGTTCAATTATACATTTATTCTCAACAGTACTAATAGTAAAAAAAAAAACATAAATTGTTCTTTCAGATAAGCAAGCTAATTTCTGAGTTTAAATTGTTTTTCCTATGATCCTCTATAGTTTTAAGCAACAAAAGCAAGAAGTTTTTAGACCACATTGTTGGTGTAAATACCTCTAAAACCTGCTCATAGCTAGCATAAATTGCTTTACCTTTTTTTTAAATAAAATATTTTACTTTTTTTTTTTAATTCAATTTTTTAATTGACATTATTTTGGTCTCAACATCCCCTCCCCATTGTCAATTATTGTTAAACTGACACTGCCCCTCTATCTACTGGCATCATTTATGGATGATCCCATAGCCTAAATACTATATATATATATATATATATATATATATATATATATATATATATATATATATATATATATATATATATTATTTTTACTTTATTTACAAGACCATTTGAGATACAACAAACCCTTACAAAGCTTACCATAATTCAGTTAAAATTCAATCTGAGTTATTGAAACATAATAAATTTAACATCAATAGAAAAGTAAAGCTGTCATCATTTAAAATGTGAAGAGTGTTGTCAAAATATATTGATAGTAAAATTAAGTTACTAATAAAATCATGTTCAACAATGAATATTCTAATAAAATCACGTTCAATAAATATTCTTACTGTAGTAAGAATTAGTACTAGTTAACAAATTTGAACAAATAAATATAAAATAGTGAAAAAACAATGAACAAATAACTTGAACTTGAACTAAATCTTGAATTTGAATTAATTGGTTCTAATTTGTTCAAGCATAACCTTAAAAAATAAGTTTATGTAATAAATTTTATGTATAACTAGTTATACATATAGTTAATTATCAGGAGTTATATGTATAACTGCATGCATTTTAAAGCATTTTATTTAATTTATATATTACTTTAGATCGTATTACTTTGAATACTGGACCCAGAGACTTTATTCCCAATTACACTGTGGTACTCCAGATTAAAAATTTAAAAGTTTCTGTAAATATCCTGTTTTTGTTCCTCAATGTACTTCGTAAGTCCCTTAAGTTTTATGAACCTTATTATATATAAAGTAAAAATTTTTGGAGCCTATAAAAAGTTACAGAAACCTCCCTATCTCCCCCCTATTTTAATTTTTTTTTTTAATAAAACAAAATTTGACTTTCAAACCTGCATTTCTTTGTGGGACACTGCAGTGTCCCATGCATGCATGCTTGGTTTTTGACAACATTAGAACTTGCATCAGTCAATTGTTTGCAGATAATATACTCAAGAACTATATTCAAATATCATATGAACATGTTAGAGAATGTTCACATGATATTTGAACATCACAAATTTAATAATATTGTTGTGATATGTTATATAAATAATTCCATAACAGATTATGATATGAAAATAAGATAGGATATGAAGGCAATGATCAAAGAATAAATTTACTTATTTGTTTATTAGTTTCAGAATATTATATTATGTGTGACCGCGGCCTTCTATAATAAAAGGCCTTGACATCGCACAACAAAGTTGTTAAACTCAAGGCCAATTCCTAATACTTTGTTTACATTTTTATCTTTTAACATTAGACAAAAGTTTGTGTGTGCGCTTTTTTAGTAAATCTTTAAAATGTGATTGGTTTATAAATTAGATAGCCCAACATCAAGACGATAACGTTGTAAGGTTCAAGGCGTTAACATTGTAAGGTATTAATATTGTCAAACTAACGATAAGTTTTTTTAATAATTAAAATGCCTTAAAAATGCCTTTAAAATACTGTGTATCTCTTTGCAAGTCGAACTATCTCAACTACAACAAAAATATCAATTTATTCAACTACATCTACAATATTAATTACAACTACAACAAAAATATCAATACTCAACTACGACAAAAACATCAATTTATATATTCCCGAAGAATCTAGAGGAGAGAAAAAGATGTAGTGAAGCTATCCCAAGAACTGGTTTTATTGTTACAGACTATATAGCATTATGTCAACTGCATTGGCCAAATGAAGCACCTTTTGAAAGCAAATATGGGAAGCAACGACCTTTAAACCCACTATCTGTTTTTAAAATATTTCGCCTAGTTGTTTAGCCACACCAGCAAGTAAAGTTAAAAAAACTGTAACTTCAAGCGGTTTTCGAAGCATTTTACCAGATGAGTTAAATGATTTTCTAAAAGAGGATGAACTTATATTCGACGATATTCAATCTTTGTTAAGTGATAATAACGATGTTATTGTTTTCCAGCTTAATAAAAAAAGTTTACACATACAATCAAAAATGTACAAACTTGGTGTTCCATTATTTATTTTAGTAATTTTTAATGATTATTCATTTGTAGCTAACCATAATGGCACAACTTGTAATATTTCATCTTTGGCTGTAAACAAATTAAAGTTAATAAAAACAAAATCAGCTTTATTTGAAGCAGTTAGATTTTTAAAAAATAAAGAAAGTTCGCTTCTGTCAAATATTCTATTCGAACACCTTAATGCTATGAGAAAAGTTAATGTTGGTGAAGTTTTATATACTTCAGATATTATATGTAGAGCATATGAGTATTTTGCTATGCGACGAAGTTTATATGATTGTTTGTGTATTGACTACAAGTTGCCAAGTATAAGGACTTTAACCCTGTTGAGATATATTGATAAAACTTTTTTTTGCTTGAATCAACTTTTGTTGGTGTTTTTTATTGTTGGTGATTTTCATTGTAACCATTTTTAGCATAAAAAATTAAAAATACAGTTATCTTTCTAATATATAGATATATACTTTGTTATGGTTCTGCTTGTTATTGATACTATTTAATATTACATAAATATTCTTAATGAAAGTTGAAATACGAAAAGCATGATAATCTTTTAACAATTTTTTGGTTTTCTTTTTATATTTCCGTTTTTACTATAGATTATTATTAGAAAACATAGACTGCCATTACACCCTACCTAATATAAAAATATATCAATATAAGTAAAAGTGAAAGTTTAATCGGCCTTCAGTTTTTACGGCATTTTGCGCGATGTCAAGGCCTGTTATTATAGAAGTCTACATCATTGAAAAAGTAGGTTTTTACATTTTTGTTTTTGTTATTTTGTTTAACTACTTATCCTTATTGATCACTTTTTTTCAGGATTCTTCTCATGGGTTCAAGCTCATTACGCATAATATGTGTTCAATTACGCATAATACGTTAGCCATTGTAAGTAATAAATTATGAAATAATTATTTGTGAAATATTGTAGTCATTAATGACTTCAAACTGGCTAATAATTAAAATTGCTCGACTAATAAGGTTCCTTATTAAAATTGCTCTCTTTCTCTCTCTCTCTCTCTCTCTCTCTCTCTCTCTGTCTCTCTGTCTCTCTCTCTCTCTCTCTCTCTCTCTCTCTCTCTCTCTCTCTCTCTCTCTCTCTCTCTCTCTCTCTCTCTCTCTCTCTCTCTCTCTCTCTCTCTCTCTCTCTCTCTCTCTCTATATATATATATATATATATATATATTTATATATATTTGTATTTATATTTTTTTTTTTTAGAAAATGTTTGAAGAAAGTTAGAAGATACTAAAAAACTTGGTATTATACAAGCCGAAGCTATTTAATTAATTCAATTGACAAAAAACGGCGTGTGAATCGCAAAAGAAAAAATAATATTTTTAATATTCGTTTTGGATGTATTGATTAATAGCATTTATTTTTAAATAAATTCGTTTTGCAACACGTTTTTTAATTTTATAAAATTTCGTCATAATAGTTTAAGGTAAATCCCACATAGGTTATAGGTGGAAAACATCACATGTAAAAGATCAAAAATGCTACACGTTTTGAATACCAAATGGGATAAAGTAGCAAATACCAGATTAAGTTAAGCCTCTCTGAAAGCTTCGATGATTAATTTTAAATTACTATTTAAGTAATTTTTAAATTAAAAGAATTTTAAAAATTATCATAGAAGCATTCGGACTTTCATTTGTCTAGTATTGATTACTTTTATACCATTTGGATTAAAATATGTGGCATTTAAGATCTATAACATGTTGTATTTTCCACCTTTATCCCATGTAGGATTTACCACATAAAACCCATGTGGGATTTACAAAATGAAACCCACATGGGACAAAATAATAATCCCCATATGGGTTACATGGTAAAAACCCACGCGTATCCCATATGGGATTTACCATATGAAACCCGCATGGGACAAAATAATAATCCCCACATGGGTTACATGTGGAAAAAATCCACGCGTATCCCATGTGCGCTTTTTCACTGGGTATACGTGATCAATACTCCGAGTATTTACAATACTAGATATGCCAACTGGGTACCGATGATTCACCAAGGAACAAATTCACTAAAACTTAAATCTGACACACCGTTCCATGAGTTTAGTAAAAATTGCTCAACTAGCTCAACCCTACGCAATGATAATTCTGTGACAGAACAAAAGATTGGCAATTAATACTTCTGCAATGTGTTAATTAACTTTCAATCTAAGATTGATTCTAAGCCCAATGTTCTTATTCGTCAAAGCGTTAGTTTCAAATAAAAAAGGATTGGTTGTATCAAAAATTAAAAAAAAATTAGCCATCGATTGCAGTGGTATTCTTATCGATTGCAGCGGTATCCTATTCGATGGTAGTGGTATCCTCATAGATTGCGGTGATATCCTTAACCTTTTATTAAAAAGTTCATACTGAACTTTAAAAATGGTTACAAATAACTTAATTCTGCGTCATAAACTGTTATAGAGATTAGGCAATGATTAGGCATAAAAATCGTCCTTGTAAAAAATTGTCGTTGTGAAACCCTCAAAGTATTATGATATCTCAAAAAACAGGAAACTTCTTATAAATCAAACTAAATTAAGTGCTGATTAACAAGTTAGTAATAATATTTTAAAATTGGACATTTAAATTAATTTAAATCGTTAAAAAATGACATGAAAATGCATATAAATCTATGAATAAATAATGTCACGGAAATGTATATAAATCTATGAGTAAATAAATAATATATTTTTTATAATATTAATTACTTTTAATTTATATTGCATTTTATACATTTTTAGAAAAAAATATCTATGTAATGATGACGCTCTTCTTAACAACGTTCCTTATTACAATGGTGCTATGCAAAGTACTGGAATGGCATTTTTACACTGGAAACTTTTCTTCGGAATTTTATTTGTTGGTTTAGCGCAGAAATGTTTACTTTAGATACATTTTTTGTTTTGTTTTACTACCCAATCTTTTAGTAACAGGATGCTCTAGCCATTCTGCTTTTATATATATTGTTTAAAATCTTGTCATTTCTGCAATGTGATTTTCTTTTGTGAATTGTGAATTTCTGCAAAGTTTTTAATAATATACGTGAAAAAATATTGCATGTTACGTTTTTACAATGAAAATTTTGAATAACGATGCTTAGTAAAAGCACATTTTTATTTTAATTTTGTGTAGCGTAAGTTAAAATTACATGCTATTACTAATGTTTTGGCGCAATTTCGTTAAGTTTTTGTTTTCAAAATGAATCACGTCATTAAGTAATTGTTGTTGGAGACGACTAGATAGACGCAAATTTCATAAGTGCGAATGGAGTAGTAGTATAATGGGGGTTTAAATTCAGCTTTTTCTACTCTTCGAAAACTTTATGGCATTGTGTTTGACGCCACTTGACGCTATCACTTCTGTTGATGCCATTTTTGACGCCACTTTTCTCTCGGAAATTTTGACACCTTTCCAGAAAATCTTTTACACCCCATGATTGGCAATCACTCCGTCCATGGTTTATTACTATCAAGCCGCCAATCCATGGAGGAGAGTTCCACATGGGTTTTCCACTTGCTTTAATAAATTTGACTTTGTTATTTTTAGACAAGTAAATAATAAGTTTACTCAAAAATATTACAATTTTCTAGTAAACATAAACTCAAAAATAATGTAATCAAAAATATGATTATATATTATTCGTATATAAATAATCATATTTTTACATTAGTTAATAAACATTAGTTATACATTGTAATCAAAAATATGATTATATATTATACATAAGCAAACGGAAGCAAAATGATTTTTAACACAAAAGTTATCGTTATCTATTTATCTAAAAAGAAAAATTCTGCTCTAAGTGACTGGTAGCCACCAGCTTTACCTAAAAAATACCTAAAAAATACCTAAAAAAGGTATTAATGTTGTTTTATAGGTAAACGTGACGTATCAGATCCTATGAAAATTTCAGGAGCCTTGATTTTTATAACTAATGAAACCCAAGCAGGACGTATAAGAATAAAGAAGATGGGATTAATGAATTTATTTCTTTATTAAACAAAGCTTTTATAACAAAGACTAGTCAACGTCGTAAACGTGGTGAAAAGTATTTAGAAACAGTGAGAAAGAATGATAATGTAAGAGATATAACAAATACAAAGAAAGCAGGTGATCTTAACATTACAACACAAATGGCTGAATAAATAAAGAATTTCTTCCCAACAGAAATAGATTACCATCTTTTAGTAAAAAGAGTGATTATTGTTCCTAATTCTAAAATTGTAAACATGGTCAAAGAAGGGCTATCAGTAAAATGAATTTTTTGAGCATGGATAAAACATGGACAAGATTTTTTTGGCAAAAGCAAAAGAACGAAGAATTAATAGAAATTGCAGACTTGTATAGAAAAGAGTTTGATAGCTATGCTGAAACTTTACATGGATATTGAATATTTAATTTTCGACGACGTTATATAAGAGCTGTTATTGAATCAGCTACTTGTGAATATGTTCCATCTATGAAAAAAAGAAAATGTAAACAAATTGAAATATTTAATAAATTAGGTCTTAGTTTTGCGAAGAACTTTAAAGAAAAAATTCAAATTAACATCGTTTAAAACGTGAAAAACTATCTCCAGAGCCTGTACTGACAATAACAAATGAAAATCTTGACTATTGCACTAATGATCTTATTAAATAGCATATACTAGCATGTTTGCGTAGGGATTTAAAAAAATGTAAGGTATCAGAGAATATTGTTAATATAGCAAAAAGAGAAAAAGTAAACAGAGTTTTAGTAGCTTATACTACAGAGAGATAATAGCCAAAAAGACAGTTTTTAAAAGATCAACAATTAGAGAGTGATTATTATAAAATACACGACCTAAAAAAGGACCCAGTAAAAGCTCCAGCTCTTACAGATCTTAAAAATTTACGTCGCAATAAAGTAGTGACTCTTGCTCAATGGCGAGAAGAAGTTGCAACATTAACAGCACCAGTTGAGAAATCAACATTTCAGCTAGCCCATCAGCCTGCTCCAAGGCCAGCCCTAAGGCCAGTTTCAAGGCCAACCCCTCGGCCAGCTTTAAAGATTAAAGATCTACCAAAGTTGAAACTTTCTTCAAAAGAAGTAAGTGATTGGTTAATGATTTGGGGTTTAAAATTAATATTACCAGGTCTTGAAATTAGCAAACAAGTTATTCAGCTCGTGGATTATATAGCTATAATGCCTGTAAACCACAGACTTAAATCTGATGCATTTGTATTTATAAATTAACTTAAACCTAAGAAGGAAGAGTTCATATAAAGCAATATTGAGCAGAAAGTAACATTAATTTTAGTTGCTGAACTACATAGAACATCGCTTAAAGGTGAACAAAATTTGTATTCCTACGCTCAGATGTTGCACCTATTCTTAATAAAAGTGACATCACGAATTTTTTTGATACAGTTCCATTAAAAAGTAATGAAATTCTTGAAAAGTTTACTTCTGAGGGTTTAAGTTGGCAATTTAACCGTTGTGAATCATTACACAATGGATTTGCAAAATACACCCCATTCAAACCTAAATTATATATTCAGATTCCAAGCTGCATTCCGAAGCGCTGTGTTATCAATGTTAGAAATAGTGATAACTGCTGCTTTGAGTGGGCTATTTTTAGCGCTCTACTTCCAGCAGATTCTAACCCTCACCGTATTTCAAAGTATGGGAACTATCTTGGAGAGCTTTTTTTGGTGCAATTGATTTCCAGTAAAGTTGAGCGATATTGCAAACTTCAAACGTAGAAACCCAACACTTTCAATCAATCTTTTTACATGGAATAATAGCTTATATCCATTACATATTACCAATGAAAAAGAGAAAGTTGATGCCGATCTTCTACTTTTTCAAGAAAATTTGAACTCCTACTATGTTTGGATTAAAAATCTGGCTATAGCGGTTTATTATAATAGCAAACATAAAACAGCAAAATATCCTTGTTGTCGATGTCTTCATGTAGTCAGCACCGCTGACTGTTTGGATGCTCATCGCGAGGATTGATAAGGGATTGGAGAAAAAGCTCAACGTACGTTAATGCCTGAAAAAGGAAAAGACAACATTTGTAAATTCACTAACTATCACAAGCAAATGCAAGTACCATACGTCATTTATGCTGCCTTTGAATGTTTAAATGTTTCAGTGGGAGGAGTACAAAACGATCCAACTAAAAGTTCTACTGACTTAATAGCAAAACAGAAACCATGCAACTACTATTACATAACAGTCCATCCCGACTGTAAAGTTGAAGAATTAGTTTTAAATCGCGGCATTGATACAGGAGAGCACTTTCTCGCAAGCTTAAAAAATGAGTTAGGAAAACTTAAGGCAGTATTCAGGATTTAGGAAAAAAATTGTTATGACTAATGCTGACAAAATTTTATTTACCGAAGAAACTGTTTGCTACATTTGCAATTAAAATTTAGGAGCTGATAAGGTTCGTGATGATTATTATATAACAGGAAAATTTCGACGTGCTGCTCACAACGACTGTAATCTTAGGCTTCGGCTTAAGCCTGTTGTAAATAAGGTATCCGTTGTCTTCCATAATTTGCGTGGCTATGATTCTCATCTGATCATGCAGGTTCTCGGTAAAACTTGAGCAGGTAAGATCAGCTGCATCCCAAACACTATGGAAAAGTATACGACGTTTGGTTTGGGCCAGTTGCATATTATTGATAATTTACAATTTATGAATTCCTCTCTTCATTCTTTAGTAAAAATATTTGAAGTAACTTGAATAAATCTAGAGTTGGCTTAACTAATAATGATCTATTGCTGCTGAAAAGTAAAGATTTCTACCTTTATGAATATGTTGACAGCTTTGATAGTATTAACGAACGATGCTTACCACCCCAAGAAGCTTTTTACAGCAAGTTCAAAAGATGGTATTAAGACTGAAGATTATGAACACTCACAAAATATATGGTAAGCTTTTAACTGTGGAACGTTCGGCGAGTACCACGAGATTATCTTAAAACTGATGTAAATCTTTTAGCCGATGTTTTAAAAAAGTTAGAGCCACAAGTATAACTTATTATGGTCTAGACCCAGCACATTGTTTTGTCGCTCTAGGTATATCTTGGGATACGTTTCTAAAGAAGCCAGGAGCCCACTGATATTAACATGCATCACTTTATGAAAAAGAACTACCTGGCGGGATTAATATGGTCTTGAAACGTTTTGCATAGGCTAAAAGTCCAGGATATCCAGACTATGATGAGAGCAAACCAAATTCGCTTATAATGTATTTGAATGCTAACAATTTATAGGGCTGGGCAATGATGCAGTTT
The DNA here is from genome assembly GCF_038396675.1 of Hydra vulgaris. Taxonomy (NCBI): domain Eukaryota; kingdom Metazoa; phylum Cnidaria; class Hydrozoa; order Anthoathecata; family Hydridae; genus Hydra; species Hydra vulgaris. The sequence goes on from NC_088920.1 coordinate 28,069,319, forward strand.
CTTCCAAGCCAGGGCTTTCAGTCGTGTGAACCTACGATTGAAGAAGTGCTTAGAATTCTGGATGACGCTCCAGAAGGTTTTGTAGTAGAAGTTGATATTGAGTATCCAAAAGAATTACACAATTTACATAATGACTATCCTCTTACTCCAGTGATAATGATGATTGAAGAAGAGTGGCTGAGTGAATACCAGAAAGAAATGGCAGAATGCTTGAGGCAAACTTTACAAAATGTGAAAAGCTTGTTCCTAATTTACGTAATAAAAAGAAATACATAGTACATTATCGTAACCTTAAGCTATACCAATCAATCGGAACGCGAATTACAAAAATTCATAGAGCTTTAATGTTTAGTTATTTTTGGGAAAGCGCAGAAGAGCGTTAAATTGATGGATAAGTATAAAAGGTACAATTTTTTAATGTAATTCTGTTTCAAAAAATATTTAATCTGAATTATTATTCATTACAAAAACCTTTTCAAAGTATTAGAATTTACATTTACATTGTCGCTTTCAGTTAATGAAACAAATTAAAAATAAAAAGTTAAAAATTTACAGGTTGAAAATTTATAAAGTAAAACACAATATATTAAAAATAGTAAATCGTGTAATAAGATATAGAATTTTTTTTTAGCTAGTTATTTTTCATTTTTTTAAGAAGAAAATAAGAAACAAATCAAAATAATAATAAGTGTGTAATGATGACTTTTTTCAGTTTAATTATTTTAGGTACTAATTTTGAATAAATTTTTTAAAATCGAAGTTATTTTCTAAGAGAAATCGTTTAGATTCTCTTTTAAATTGTTCTGGGGAAATGTTTTGGGGCCGTGGCACAGTGGTTGGAGCGCTTGCTTTAGAATCAGGCAATCTAGGCTCGAAACAAACTCTGGACATATTTTCGCGTTACGGTAAGGAACGAGGCGTGAACTTCGAATTTTAATCGACTTCCGCGGTGCTATGTGACAGGATCGTTAGATCTACTTGGGGCACCTAAATAACATTAAAAAAAAAAGTTTAGAAGAGTTTTATTTTTATTAATATTTTTTAAAAAACTTTTCCATGTAAATTGTCCACTGTATAGAATTTAAAATGAACTGAGTTTTAAATAAAATCTTGGAAAAAAAAACTTATTTAAAAAGGGTATTAATGAGTAATTTCGGTAAATGAAGAAAGAAATATATTAGGAAATAAACTATGTTTTGACTTAAATATTAGAAGCTTAACTTGGTATATGTTAATTTTATAAACATTGAGTGCATTAAGTTCCATTAAAAGAGATTCACCATTAACAGTTCTGTTGACACCAAAAATAATTCGACTCGCATGTTTTTGCTTGCTATAGATTCTTTTTAGCCTCCCAAAATTGGTACTCCCTCATGCAATATTGCAATAAAAAAGGTAACAATGAATAAATAAAAAGTATTTAATTTATAGACTCAATATTAAGAAATGGTTTAACTTTACATATCATTGAGATATCTTTAGAGATATTTTTTTTCAATAGATATAATATGATGTTTTCAGGATATATTTTAATCTACAATCACTCTTAAAAAGTTAACCGTGGACTCTCTTCTAATAACTGTTTTTCATGAAGAGATGAGATAATTTTATAATAATAATTAAAGAAATGAGGTAACTCATGAAGAGATTAGGTAATTTTATAATAATAGTTAAAGAAATGAGGTAACTCATTAAGAGATTAGGTAATTTTATAATAATAATTAAAGAAATGAGGTAACTCATGAAGAGATTAGGTAATTTTGTAATAATAATTAAAGAAATATGGTAACTCGAGAAGAGATTAGGTAATTTTATAATAATAATTAAAGAAATGAGGTAACTCGTGAACAGATTAGGTAATTTTATAATAATAATTAAAGAAATGAGGTAACTCATGAACAGATTAGGTAATTTTATAATAATAATTAAAGAAATTAGGTAACTCATGAAGAGATTAGGTAATTTAATAATAATAATTAAAGAAATGAGGTAACTCATGAAGAGATTAGGTAATTTTATAATAATAATTAAAGAGATGAGGTAACTCATGAAGAGATTAGGTATATTTATAATAATAATTAAAAAAATGAGGTAATTCATGAAGAGATTAGGTAATTTTATAATAATAATTAAAGAAATGAGGTAACTCATGAAGAGATTAGGTAATTTTATAATAATAATTAAAGAAATGAGGTAACTCATGAAGAGATTAGGAAATTTTATAATAATAATTAAAGAAATTAGGTAACTTATGAAGAGATTAGGTAATTTTATAATAATAATTAAAGAGATGAGGTAACTCATGAAGAGATTAGGTAATTTTATAATAATAATTAAAGAAATGAGGTAACTCATGAAGAGATTAGGTAATTTTATAATAATAATTCAAAAAATGAGGTAATTCATGAAGAGATTAGGTAATTTTATAATAATAATTAAAGAAATGAGGTAACTCATGAAGAGATTAGGTATATTTATAATAATAATTAAAGAAATATGGTAACTCATGAAGAGATTAGGTAATTTTATAATAATAATTAAAGAAATGAGGTAACTCATGAAGAGATTAGGTATATTTATAATAATAATTAAAAAAATGAGGTAATTCATGAAGAGATAAGTTAATTTTATAATAATAATTAAAGAAATGAGGTAACTCATGAAGAGATTAGGTAATTTTATAATAATAATTAAAGAGATGAGGTAACTCATGAAGAGATTAGGTAATTTTATAATAATAATTAAAGAAATGAGGTAACTCATGAAGAGATTAGGTAATTTTATAATAATAATTAAAGAAATGAGGTAACTCATGAAGAGATTAGGTAATTTTATAATAATAATTAAAGAAATGAGGTAACTCATGAAGAGATTAGGTAATTTTAAAGAAAGGTTATCTCTCCTGCTATGTTTGTGGAATAAAATAAGTTTAGTTTTCCCAGCATTTACTGAAAGTTTATTATTTTTAATCCAGTCAGTTATTTTTACAAATTCTTCGTTAGATATTCTAAACAGGTCTTTTATATTACTGTTTGAATAAAAAAAAATTAGAATCAACAGCAAATAAAATAAAATTAAAAATTTTGGATACTAAATATTAGCCATTAATATAGAGTAGAAAAATTAGCGGACCTAAAAATGAACACTGGGTAACACCAAAAGTTACAAAATATTATGCATTGTTTTCTGTTTGACAAGTAACTTTTAAACCATAGTAAGTAGGTACTTAGTATTCCATACAGTTCTAGTTTTTTTTATAAGAGTATCATATTGAACAGTGTCAAATGCTTTTGACAAATCAATAAAAACTCCTAATGTATAGCAATCATTATTGAACCCATTGGATATATAATTTATTAGCTCGACAACCACATGATCTGTTGAGTGATTCTTTTTGAACACAAATTGTTAATTATAAATTATGTTGCTCTCAGTTAAATAACTATTAAGTCTATCATAAATAATTCGTTCTAACTTTGAGAAACATGGTAAGACAGAAGTAGATCTATAATTAGACATATTTGTGTCATCGCCAGATTTAACAATTGGTATGATCTTAGCAATTTTTTATTTCTCTGGTACTATTCCGGATTTTAGTGAAAGGTTAAAAGCGTAAAAAAGTGACGGTTCAATAATATCAAACACTGCATTAAAAACATTCACGCTAATTTTATCTCTGTAAGCGCAATTTAATATTCAAAACCCAGCATCTCCATCTATTAGTAATAGTACCACATTTATTGATGATAAACCCAGTTTTAAAGATTATTTTGAAATCTTTTGCCTTTATTTAAAAGCCGATCCATAGGTAATAAAGATTTAAAATCTGCATCCAATGAAATGGGTCAAGTTAGGAAAATAATGTAGGTTTTGTCTTCAGATGATTCATGCTATAATAAATTTTTTGATCTTGACCGATTAAAAAATATATTGGTTTCCTCATGCGAAAAGAATGATGTATAAACCTAGAACAAAAAGGTTATACTTGTTATCCGTAATTCACGCTCTGTTATTATCTATTCCAGGTCCATCAAGAAAATCTCCAACTAGATGTGTCACAAGCATTCAAGATGAATCAGATATTTTTATGGAAAAAGATTCTATCAAAGACCTAGAAATCTTAAATTCATCGTCAAGTCCTGTTGGCTTTATTTTTCAAAAATATGACTCCCATTTTTTATATTATCGTATTTTTAACGTGGCATCTATTGATAATGCTCCCTGTATTGAATCAATGCAAGTCGATTCTACTATGCATGTAAAGTTGCATCACAATGGATGTCAAATTCCTTTTCCAAAGTGGTTTACGCAAAACTAATATTTACTTAAAAATATTAGCATATTAGAAAACCTTGCATCATATATGCGTATTTTTGTTGCAGAAAAAAAAATGCTATTTTAGATGAAACTCATAGTATCCAATATTATAAACCGAAAGGCAGGAAACCATATTCATTTGAAGTTCTTCGTTTTTCATTATTACAACGCTATACTTCAAAGCAAGCATACATTTAATTACAAGAAAAAATACCTTTACCTTTAAAATTAGCAGCTGGAGGAATTGAACCCTTAAAAGCTATTAAGTTACTTTTGGAGGAAGGAAAAGTAGACCCAGACTGTATTTTAATGTTGGATGAAATGTATTTACAGAAATGTAGTGAGTATAGTAACGGTAAATATGTTGATTTGGATAAAAATGGTAACTTTTTCAAAAGTATCCTTATTTTTATGGTTGTGAGTTTAAAAAAATCTATCCCTTATGTAATAAAGTCTTGTCCACAAACAAAAATAAATAGAGATACAGTTTTCCTTTAAATTAAAGAAAGTTTGTCTGTTTTGAAATTAGCAGGATTTAATGTACGTTGAATAGTTGCAGACAATCATTCGACAAATGTAACAGGATATGGACAGTTGATTAAATGCTTCGAAACTGGTAAATCTGAAGAAGATCATTTTATTGTGTACGAAGAAAAAAAAATTTACCTTATGTATGATAGTGTTCATCTCTTAAAAAATATTCGAAATAATCTACTTAATTCTAAGCGATTTATATTCCCTGTTTTCCATTTCGATGGACTTTATGATCCTATTTCAGTTACTGCTGGTGAAATATCTTGGCATCTTCTCCATAAAACTTAAGAAAAAGATGAAAAACTTAGTGCTAATTTACGTAAGGCACATAAACTCACATTTCAAATGATAAGCAATGTGTTCCTCTTGCTTTGAATGTTTTTCATGAAACAACGTCAGCTGCCATTAAAAGTTATTTTCCACAAGATTTATCAGCAGCTGAATTTTATAGTTGGTGGTTAATATCGAATTCAAAGTCAAAATATTCAAATAACTATATTGGTTATGCAATTGTGAGGGAACATAAAAAACCTGAATTCTTACGTTGTTTTTCGAAGTGGATTAATGAATGGCAAATTAAACAGTTAAAGGAGTGTGGAAAGTTAACTCTTAGCAAATAGCAAATGCTATGATAAAAACATTAAAAAGTTCTGCTGATTTGTGTGATGATTTACTCAATGAAGGTTATACTTACATTTTAACAAGTCGTTTCCAAAGTGACCCTCTAGAACGTTGATTTTCAAAATATAGACAAATGAGTGGAGGTCGTTTTCTTGTTGGTTTACGTGAAGTTGAATCTTCTGAGCAAATACTTCAAATTAAATCTCTTATGAAAGAAGATATAAATTACTGGGATTTAAATCTTAAACCAGAAACAAGTCCAGATTTTTCATGTGAAATCGATTTTGAAAATGATTTTGAAGAGATTGATTTAGACGATGACAGCAAGGAGGTGGCAACCTACATTGCAGAATTTATTATGAAAAAAATCTCTAAAAAATTTGTTTGTTCTGAATGTGAAGTGATATTAAATCATGAGAAGGTCACCATTTGTGTTAAGTATACAAATTTTCTCTCTAGAGGGGGGCCTCAATTACCTGGGAAACATCTTGCATGATATATATCCCATTGCTTTGCTAAACTAGATTTAGCTCATGAAAATTTATTTTTAAATGCTGATAATATCAGATATGCTGCAAGAAAGCTCCTGAGTCTTGGAAGAGGAGGGATCTTCATGTGTTCTTAGCATTTTAATAATGCTATAATATTTATTAATAGTATAATTATAAACATATACTTTAACAACAAGCAAATAATTATCAATGGTGGAAAAAGAAAAGACGAGATTGTTGCTTTTAAATCAAAGAGAACAAAAAGAAAGCATAATGATTAATCTATTTCTTGTTGTTAATTTCACAGTATTTTAAAATTTATTGTGATTTTATGAATGTTTATATTACTTTAAATAAATAAGAAATTTAAACAGTTGTTTATTTGTTTTTATAATTTATATTTTTATTATTCCAGCTTTTTCTATGAAAACTCAATAATTAAAAAAAAAAAAAAAAACTGGCCACCTAATTTTTTCCGTAAAAACCAACAAACCTGGCCGTGTATTTATAGTAGGCCATGATATATATATATATATATATATATATATATATATATATATATATATATATATATATATATATATATATATATATATATATATATATAAAATATCTATGTTTTGCTGCTCACCCTTTGGAAAACTAAATACATAGTACATTTCCATAATATTAATTGCCATGACACACCCTATAAAGAGAGTGCTCAACGAAACAAAAGGATAAGTAGTTATAATCAACATTAGACAATATTGTTTTGTCCTTAGGAAATTATTAGTTAAGTTCTGATTTAAATGGAACCAAATCTTGCCACTAAAACAAGAAAATAATTTAAAGCAATTTAAACGATTTTTGTATCATGCTAAAGTGCTCCAACTAAATAGTAGTGGGCCAGCGTAACGCAAAAAACATTGATAGTGTGCCTAGATCGGAAAAGAGGGGCACCTAGGTTAAGGGAATATATATGAATATATATAACTTAATACATGAAAACAGTAGAGCCATATCAAAACTATTTTCTAAATAGTTTCTTCTAGAATTTAAATGGCTTAATTAGTTTTGGCTGTGAGATTTAGTTAACTTAACCTCACAATAAATAGATTTTCAAAAAATTGTTCGGTAACGTAACCTTTTTATTTGGTAACTTCACATTTAAAACTTTCATCGTCATTAAGTACATGAAAAATTTATTTAAGTAGAAAAACTAAATCATTTTCTGAGATTTTATATAAAATTAAAAAATTTCTCATTAAAACAATCTCAACAAATTTTAAAAAAAATCCATCTCATTATAAGAAGTAAAAATGCATTTTTTGAAGATTTCAAGTAAATATTGCTACATTTAAATATTTTCGTCAACCAGTTTAATTTCAAGTTTTTTATGATAATAGAAATACCCAAAATTGAGAATAGAGTTTTTAAATTTTACTGGGTGATGGAAGCCTGAATTGGGTTTCTAACATCTCCGAAAAAAAAAAGGCTTTTCCCACCCCTTCAATGAAAAAATGACTGAATCGGAATTGTACCGGGAAGTTTATAACAACACCCCTGCAAAACAAAAACCTAGTTTAAAAAGTTTAAAAATGTTTAATTCTAAAAGTAAAAAATAAAAAAAAACCTCATATTAAATAAAAAACTTTAATTACGCACCGTGACTACACGAAAAAGAAAGTTAAAAAATTTTGTTGCAAAACCGAATTTAGATCCATATGGTAATGATGATGATGATGATGATGATGATGATGATGATGATGATGATGATGATGGTAATAATGATGATGATAATAACCAATATGATGATCACGTTGATCATAATGATGTTTTTATATGCATATAGTTACAAATAATAACATGAATTTTGAATAGAAAAGAAAAACTTTAGTAGGGTGTATAAATGTTTATGCAGCCCCGGTCACAAACCCGGCCCCGGCCACAGTCAAATATCAATCCCAGTCGTTAACTACAGTTTAATAAACTGTAGCATAATCATTTTTGACTGACAATATTCCACTTCTAGACTGTGAATAAAATTTAGTAATTTTTATATATACTATTCTTCTCGTGGCTTTGAATTGAAATTTGCAGTTCATAACATAAAATTTTAAAAATAACGATCAAATACCAATATAAAATGAAAGATAAAAAACCATTGATCAAAAATATAGGCATTTAACAGAAGAGCAAAAATATTAAATAACTAGTCATCTCTTGTACTTATGAGATTTAGGTAACAGAATGCTTTTTATTTCCTTTTTTGAATATATTTAACGCTTGTTTGAAAATATAGACTTATGACAGAAGAGTAAAGATATTAAATAACTAGTAATTTCTTGTACTTCGAAATTTTGTTAATAGAATGATTTTTATTTGTTTTATAAATATTTAACTAATTTAATATTTTAATACATACTTCAATAATACTTTTTAATATTTAACTTGCTTTATGATTTAAAATAATATAAATTTTTAACTTGTTTCAAAAAAAAATTATTCGGTTTTTGATTATTCTGTAAGGAGTTTAAACTAAAAATTATAATCTAACTATCATTTTGAATATAAATTCAGTGCTTAAAAGAAAAATTAAAAAACTGTTTATTTGAAAAATTATTGGAAGGCAAACGCCCCTGCTGCCCCACCGGTTGCTACGGGCCTATACACACACACACACACACACACACACACACACACACACACACACACACACATACACACACACACATACACACACACACACACACACACATATATATACATATATATATATATATATATATTTATATATTTATACATATTTTTTTTTTTTTTTTTTTTTTTTTAGGTGCCCCAAGAAGTCCTTACGGTCTTTTCACAGAACACCGCGGAAGTGCATTTAACCAGGAAGTTCACGCCTCTTTCCTTACCGTGACGCGAAAATTTGTCCAGAGCTCGTTTCGAACCTGGATCTCCTGCTTATAAAGCAAGCGCTCTAACTACTGCGCCACGGCCGCGAGATATATATATATATATATATATATATATATATATATATATATATATATATATATATATGTATATATATATAATATATATATATATATATATATATATATATACATATATATATATAAACATATATATATATATATATATATATATATATATATATATATATATATATATATATATATATATATATATATATATATATATATATATATATATACATATGTATATATATATATATATATATATATATATATATATATGTTTATATATATATATACATATATATATATATATATATATATATATATATATATATATATATATATATATATATATATATATATATATATATATATATATATACAGGGCCGGTTTAACCACTAGGCAAACTAGGCGGCCGCCTAGTGCGGCAAGTTTTCTAGGGCGGCACTAAAACTAGCTACATAAAAAATAAATATATTAAAAACATTGCTAAAATCTTTTTCAAATCGCTTTGAATTGAATTTAGGAGATTTGAAATAGTACTCTTTTAATTCGCGTCAAATAAAACAAAAGAATCAACTTTGATACTTTTGTTTCATTTGACGCGGTTTCCTTTTTCTTTTAATACTTTTTTACGCAGAATGAAATTTTGGAGCAATTAATACAATGCGAAGTTTTCATTTCTCATTTATTTTAACACATTTAACTTTATGGAGAAAATTGTTTTTGCTTGCGTCTTAATTCAGAAATAGTAAGAAATTAATTTTAATTAAATATTCCTTGATAGCAATTACGAAGTAGTATAGTAACAAATTAACTGATTTATATTGTGTTTTTATACTAATAGAGTTTTATTTTTTATATTTATGGAGCTTTAAAAATTTTGATATGCATCTTCAAAACTTTTATAAGGAAGTTTAAATAATACTTTAATTTAAGGATATTAAAAATGCCCGAGGTGTTCATTTTTATTATTTTCAGCAGTTTCCTTTGTTATTTTAATCCACGATGGCAGAAAGAAAAATATTGTCCGTAGCGCAATATCGTAAACGACGAGCTGCAAATGAAGGGTTTAAAACAAAACAGACTGGTTCTTTGTTAAAGTATTTATGTTCACCGCAGAGAAATGAAAATGTCACAGATGAGTTAAAATATCAAGTTAAAGCAGACAGAGAAGCCGATGAGATGACAATATCAGAAGAGTTTGAATTACATAATGTAATACACACACAAAGAATCTGAAGTGCATGGGTCGTATTTGATGATGAGATGCGACAACTTTTGATAGAACATGGACCAACAAGTCGATCAGTTTGACTTTCCTAAGGACAGTATGCAAAGAAAATTTTCAAAAAGCCATTGCAACCGCCGGCTTGTCAATAGAGATGAAGTTCGCAGGCATTGGCTGCAGTATTCTGTAAGTAACGACTCTGTGTATTGTTTCTGCTGCAAACTGTTTATTAGTAGCACAACAACTGCATCATCTCTTTCTTCGAATGGTTCACATGATTGGAAAAATCATGTGAACCATTCGCAATTCTGTAAGGGCATGAGAAAAGCAGTGAACATCTAGCGAATTTTTAGTCATGGAAAGAGTTTGAGCTGCGACTGCGAAACAATAATACAATTGATGCCGAACATTTGCGTCTTGTTAAAAAAGAAGAACAGTATTGGCAGCAAATCTTGAAACGGCTAATAGCTTTAGTTAGAGTTCTTGGTATGCAAAATCTTGCTTTTCGTGGAACACATGAGAAACTGAACACTGCTGATAACGAAAACTTTCTGAAATTTGTGGAATTTTTAGCTTTGTTTGACCCACTTATGGATGAGCATCTTCGAAAGATTAAAGACAATGAAACACATGTACATTACCTAGGCAAAGACATACAAAATGAATTAGTTCACCTATTATCCAATGCAATCAAACAAAAAATTCTTAAATCTGCTTGTGATGCTAAGTACTTTTCAATAATTATAGATTGCACACCTGATGCTGGTCATGTTGAATAAATGACTATGATCATTCGCTTTTTGGATGTGATTTCAAATCCAAAAAATGGCGTTGCAGCAACAGCATATATAAAGGAACATTTCTTAGATTTTGTGCCTCTAAAGGAGACAACTAGTGCTGGTATGGCTGAAACTATCATTAAGCAGTTAGGCGAGATGTCTTTATCTATTGAAAACTTACGCGGTCAAGGATATGACAATGGCAGAAATATAAGGGGGAAAAATAAGGGTGTCCAACGAAGATTTTTAGATGTCAATCCCCGAGCATTGTTTATTGTGCCCTTGCTGTGCCATACATTGAATTTGGCTGTTAATGATGCTGTTAAATGTTGCTTAGAAGCAACAGCCTTCATTGATCTGGTACAACATGTATATGTATTCTTTTCTGCATCAACTCGTCGCTGGGAAGTTTTAACACGATATGTTTCTAATCTCACTGTTAAACCACTGAGTGAAACAAGGTGGGAAAGCCGAATCGATGCTTTAAAACCTCTCCGTTATCGACTTGGTGATATCTACGATGCTCTTGCAGAGTTTGCGAACGACACTAATTTAACAGGAGCATCTGGTAATTCAACACGGGTAGATGCACGGTTTATTGCAAACGCTATTTTTAGTTTTGAGTTTGTCGTTTCTCTGGTTGTGTGGTACGACGTGTTGTTTGAGATTAATATGACTAGTAAGCAACTTCAGGCAAAAGATTTAGATATGCATGGCGCCATAAATTATCTTAAAAAGACAAAGAAGTTTCTTGTAAATCGCAGAAATGAAATGGAGTTCGAGAAAATACTAGTAGATGCAGTTGAAATTGCAGTCAGTTTAGAGATACCTGCACTTTTAGAAACCGAACCAACCCGTATCAGAAGAAAGAATAAACAGTTTACGTATGAAGGAGATGACGAACCTATTCAAGATCCAAAAGAAAATTTCAAAATAAACTTTTACTTTGCTATTCTTGACACAGCAATACAATCGGTTGAAGAAAGATTTACTCATATACAAAAAATAAGTTCGTTGTTTGGTTTTCTCTACGATGTTCACAGTTTACAGGGTGTAACTAGCAAAGAAGTTATGCAACATTGCTTGAATCTTGAGAAAGCTTTGCAACATGGAGACTCCAAAGATATCGATGCAGCTGATCTATGTAGTAAACTGAAATCAATTTCAAGACGAGTTGAAAGATGTACATTGCCACTAGATTTACTGAATTTTATATCAAAAAATAATCTAGCAGATTGTGTCCCCAACACTGTTATAGCTTTAAGAATCCTCTTGACACTTCCAGTTTCCGTGGCTAGCGGTGAGCGAAGCTTCTCAAAACTCAAATCGATAAAAACATTTTTGAGAACGTCTATGCAGCAAGAAAGACTGGCTGGATTAGCTACTCTGTCAATTGAACATGAAATTGATATATATATATATATATATATATATATATATATATATATATATATATATATATATATATATATATATATATATCTATATCTATATATATATATATATATATATATATATATATATATATATCTATATCTATATATATATATATATATATATATATATATATATATATATATATATATATATATATATATATATATATATTAACCAGTACTAAAAGTAACTTTTCGGTAGACTACTCAATACAAAGTAGAGCAAATATATATTATAATTGAATATTAATAAAGTAAAATTAAATTTGAAACATTACTCGGAGTTTCACACTTTATGCAAACAAAGTTTAGATGACTTTCTTCCATGTTTAAAAGGTTCCGCCCTATCAATAACCTTTTACGTAAGAATAAGATTTGAAAATCCCTTTTTTTTCATTTCCTAGATATAATTCGAAAATTTTGTGGCATTAACTTTACTTTAGTATTGAAAGGAGTTTTTATGTTTGTACGACCAATCTTTGACGGTGTGCTCCGTTAAACCAATATAACTTAAACCATTATCCTGCTATATAGTTTTTACATTGCAGACATAAATTATAACTTTACTAAGACACATACCTTGCAAAGGACATTGTGAAGGTTGTCTGCAGTTACATGTTGGAACAGCTGTGTTAGAAACATTAGTTAATACTTTTTTTTTATGTGAACAAATAATATTGGTGATGTTTGCAAAACAGCTTAAATTGACTTTTAACTTGAAGCTTATGTGGTTTTAGAAAATGCTTTTATATTAGATTTAGAAAATTTTTTGCGACGTTGGATTTTACATTTTGCAAAAACAGATGTTTAAACCAAATAATGTTTTGTGATCTTGATTATGGTTTAGATGAGGTGGTCACCTGGTTTTCTGTGTGGCTGGAAAGTATTTTTAAATCACTTTAAGGTAACATCGAGATAGTGTACAATTTTAAAGTTGATTTTTATAGTAAATTTTAGATTAAATTTTTCCTTTAAAAGATGAACTATGTTTTTCTTAATTCTCTCGAATTGCGGTCGATTAATTCTATGAAAACAACAAAGGCCATCATCTTTATATTATCCAATGGTTTGCAACTCATAGTCTTGACCTAAAATATGCAAAATAAAGAGGCCAACTAACTCACATACTTCAGCCCCATCAAAACTCTCCTTAGTGACCTCAAAATAAGAATCTCCAAGTGTTTTGACCCTGATACTTTCGTGTTCAGTAAACAGTTCAAGAATTTTCTTGAGTGATTAATAATATCTAATGTGATTTCTGAAATTTCTGTAAATTGTTTGGCCTGAATAATTGAAATTTGAAGTAATTCTTTAGAGATAGAAGGAGAGAACTCTTCGTTATCAACCTGGATGAAAGAACAGTTGGGTGTGTCTTTAATGTTGCGGAACCAATTTATTGTGTCATCCTTTATATGTTATTGCTTAACAAGGGTGAATTGTCTCACTTTATTGTTGATGTTTTCTAGTAAAATTTTACTAACTGCTTCATGTTTGGTTTAGAAGGATTAATTATTCGACAATTAGTATTGTTGGCAAAATCATCTTTGTGATTCTTAATCATTATAAGCGTGGTTCTTATTGCAAGACTTCTATTTTGTTGTCAATACCTGTATCTTAAGCAATTTCTTTAGCCGCCTTGTTAATGTTATTATATTGCAAATTATTATATTTTTTGTAAGGTCTGGTTAAGTTTTCATTGAAAAGTTTATTGTTAGAAGTTTTTTCAAACTCATAAATAATATGTGATTTGTCTGCAAAAAGAAACATTTTTACTGATGATTTAGATTTGTAAATGTCATTATTTAGTTGTTTTTGAAACTGGTTGTAGGAATAAGTAGAAGAAAAATTTTGCATCATTTTAAGTAAATCGTTTCGAAATTTACTAGACTCGGATGTTGCGGTGAACATTTTCTCGTTTTAGAATTATAGTGGTAATCTGGTTCTTGGTTTAAAATTTTTACGCAAATTAGGGCTTTCGATCTCATGTGTTTGATCACTAATTCGATTTTTTCAGTAAAGTATTTAGGTTATAATTTATTTGTTGGTACCGGTATGTTCTTCATTAAGTAGTTAGAGAAATATTGTTCCATATTCCAAAATTGCTTATAGAATTATTATTATTATCTAAACGCACCGATAATAATTAATAAAAGGTTTAATCATCCGTTTTCGCAAAATGTAAAAACCAACGTCGCAAAAAAATTTCTAAAATCTAATTTAAAAGCGTTTTCCAAAACCACATAAGTTTCGCAAAATTTTTAATAGGAATGATTTAAAAGTCACTTTATATTGTTTTCCAAACATCACCAATATTATTTGTTCACGTAATAAAAAAGTATTAACTAATGTTTCAAACACAATTGTTCCAGCGTGTAACTGCCGACAACCTTCACAATGTCCTTTGCAGGGTATGTGTTTTAGTATAAGTATAATTTACGCCTGCAATATAAAAACTTCATCGCAGGATAGTGGTTTAAGTTATATTGGTTTAACGGAGCACACCTTTAAAGATCGCTGGTACAAACATAAAAACTCCTTTCTATACAAAAGTAAAGCTAATGCCACAAAACTTTTTAATTATATCTAGGAAATGAAAAAAAAAAGATTCTCAAATTTAATTCTTATTTGGGTGATTACTGGTAGGGTGGAACCTTTTAAACCTGGAAGAAAGTCATGTAACTTTTGTTTAACGGAGAAATACCATATCACTACCTCATCATTAAAACTATTGAATAAACGAAATGAATTATTTTCAACATGTCGCCACGAAAACCCAATTTGTTATCTGCAACTTTAATGTTATCTAAGCTAACACTGAATTACATTTTTGTAAAGATTTTTTGTAGTTGTTATGCTTGTGTTTGACGTCTGATGATCGGATAAAGCATGAAACTCCGAGTAATGCTTCAAACTTAATTGTATTTTATTATTTTAATATAACATGATATAATATAATATACATCTATATATATATATATATATATATATATATATATATATATATATATATATATATATATATATATATATATATATATATATATATATACATATATATATATATATATGTATATATATATGTGTATATATATCTATACATATAAATACATATATACATACATATATATATATATATATATATATATACATATATATATATATATATATATATATATATATATATATATATATATATATATATATATATATATACATATACATATACTTATAATTTTATGAAAAACAATGTCTTTCAAGTATAATTTGTACTTATAATAATATTTTATAATTTTATTATAAGTACAGTTTATACTTTCGGTGGAAGCCCCCCCATCCCCCCGAAAAACTTCAAAATGTAAAAGTTTAGTATGAGCTTTTTTAGACATAAAAATTACTATAGATTTCATTTCTGTAACTTATTTGTGTTAAAATTATTCTTAACTGCAAAATTTTTAGTTTGTTTCATGCTGCAACTGCAAAATTTTTAGGTTGTTTCACGTTTCGATTTATCGAGAGCTTTACTTTTCTGTCGTAAACTTTTTTTCTCAAAGCTGTTAAAAACGTTATATGGGTTAAGACGCTTCGTTCTGTAGTACTTCTTATTCAGCTTAACAAAAACAAGCAACACTGGAATACACTAAAGTAAAAGTTGTTGAATTAAGCAAAAGATGTCAAAAAATTGCAGTGTAAAAGCTGAAACCAAAGTAGAAGACGTGGACCCTTTCTTGTTAAAATGTTTTTAAATCGTAAAGAAGAAGTTGTGGTTAATAATGTAAATAAAAAATCTCCTCTAATTGTAGATTTTTTAATAAACGCTTGAACTGTGTGAGTGGGTAAAATAAAATTTACGCTTCTGATACTGCTGTAAATATCTAAACATCATATTCCAAAATACAACAAATTGATGTAGTTGAATCTGCTTATAATGATCTTCTATCTGCATATAGAAATATAAATGTACAGTTATAAATGAAGAAGAGTTATCTGATATTTTTAAAGAACTTACTTGTCCTTTGTGCCACTATGGAAAATCCCTCGCGTTGTCTGACAACTTTAAATGATCCATATGGAATTAATAGATACTACAATTGATCATATATTTGGTTGCATAATTATTTTGGTGTTGCAATTAAAACTAATGTGGGAGATTTAGCTTCTATGAAAATAGATACTCTGGCATCCCTTTATCATGTTGCATTTTCTATAATGCCTAGTATATGCTAAGATTTGGTGCAAATATAGTTCATAATAAGCCAATGGAATAAAATCAAACTAATCTTTGTGGAATTTAGTGCTGACAAGCAGTTTGAAAATTGCTTACGTGGAAAGAAACAAAATGGTAACAAAGGTTTTAATTGCACAATATGGGAGCCCAGTAAAAAAAGTTCTATAAAATTTCTATAAGCTTTTAAAATATATGGCCTATATAAATTATATAGAAATGCTATAAAATTTCTATAGAATGTCTATTAATTTTTATAGAAATTGCTATAAAACTTTTTTTTCTATAAAATAAAAAGTAGAAAAAAAAGTTATATTGAAATTTCTATAGAAATTAACCGAGGTTCTATATAAATTCTATAAAATTCTATAGAATTTTCATAAACCATATATTCCAAAAGTTTATAGAAATTCTATAAAACTTTTTGTCCTGGGAGTGCCTACCTAAAATAAAGTTTATATCATTCAATCAATTTGAATTTGGAGTGTATGATGCAGTGGCTAATTATAACATTGGTAGAAAAGCCTCAATTTTAGTCTTTGAACTTATGACGATGATTCCAGAAGCATATACTTTTAAAGTTAGTAAAAACTTAAACAAAAGATACCAAATATGGGCGAAATATCGAAATGCTGATAAATACAAGTTGTAAAGAAAACTTATTAGTGGCAAAAAAACATAACAAGATTGATAAAGAAGCAAAAGAGGAGGTGTTGTATAAAGCAGGAGATTTTTTCACATTTTATTAGATTTTTAACTGCGTTATATTTTTGACTCAAACTTAACCTGTTTTAAAGTTATATTCGCTAATTTTTCTTTTCATTTTGTGTTTTCTCCAAGTAGTCTTTTTTTGTACGCCGGCCATTTTAACTCAATAACCGCTTTACTAATTTTGATGAAAGTTTCAGGAGTTGTTTCTCTCATTATTAACCATGTTTTAGTAAAACAGTTTTTTATCTAAGTTTTAGATTTTTTTATTTTTAAAATTTTGAATAAAAAATATTTTCGCCATCTTTAAATGTGCACACAGCGCTCGGATTTTTAGTTAAAGGAGAATGGCTCAATTGAAACACCCTTTGACCTTTTTTGAATCATTTAGTAAAAAGTTATGAACAGATCTTGCACGGTTATTTGGTTTTTATGGCCCACATAAAAGTTTTTTTTGCGCTTTTTCATGTTCTTTTGTAGTTACTATGGCAACCAAAGACAAATTTGTATTTTTTTTATAGATTTTGTTTATTCATATTTTATTAATGTTTTATATTCTTGATTTAATTTAAAATGTTATATACTTCTGTTTAGGGCGAGGGGGGGGGGCTTTTCCTTTAATAGATAAGTTTTTATATATAAAATTATTAGATAATACAATTAAGTGTATAAATATCGTCAGATAAGGTAATAT
Source organism: Hydra vulgaris (assembly GCF_038396675.1). Classification (NCBI taxonomy): domain Eukaryota; kingdom Metazoa; phylum Cnidaria; class Hydrozoa; order Anthoathecata; family Hydridae; genus Hydra; species Hydra vulgaris. Next base: position 28,087,316 of record NC_088920.1, read on the forward strand.
GGCCACATTTTGACTTTTTTTTTTCTTTCAATAGTTTACTAAATACAAGAGCCATAAAAATGTAAATTTTTTTCAAGAAATACAAGATACACATTATATGTGAGTATTAGCCAAGCAGTTTTGAAAAGCTAATCGCAACTTATTAATAAAAATCATTTTTTCATTTATAAGTTGTGATTTATAAA